>NC_045729.1:8141205-8443586 GCF_009834535.1 Camelus ferus | reverse complement strand
ATTGATTCAATTGGTGTTTACTGATTTCAAACTCTGTGCTAGACACTGTCATAAAGAGAACTCTTGAGTCTGACAGTGGTCCTATCATTCATCTAAAACCTAGATGATAGTGACTGAGTATTTCTATAACTTAAATTGACCAAGTAGTCTAATGATATGCCAGAAACTGTTGTACAGTTTTGTGTAATCCCTTGGAAAGCTTGTGTGAGTGTACTCAGATTTCCTTTAGAGATTCACAAAATGATGTATTTTTCTTTTTCCTCAGGGCTTATCAACATACCTGCAGTGGCCCTTGGAATATTCTCTGGGGGGATAGTTATGAAAAAATTCAGAATCAGTGTGTGTGGAGCCGCAAAACTCTACTTGGGATCATCTGTCCTTGGGTACCTCCTATTCCTTTCCCTGTTCACTTTGGGCTGTGAAAACTCTGATGTGGCAGGACTAACCGTCTCCTACCAAGGGTATGTTCACTTATTGAGTTAATCTGAGGAGATGGGCTTGTTCAATCAAGTTAATTATCGATAGAGTTCCAAAATAAGATAGTTTACTTTTTAAGTATCATAAATATGAAAAGCAATTATTGTTTTATTGTGGAATAGTGGAAAATGCTCATGACACAGAAGCTGTTATTGTCACCAAAATCTCTCCTGTCTTTGAATCTGAATGTGTTAGAGAAATATAAAAAAAATCCACATCTTACTTTAGGGAAGCAACCTGACAATGGAAAATACAGTCCTTAAATATTGCCTTTGCCCATTTTTAGTGAAGTGACATTGTATGGGTTATTTAGCCTCAATTTTCCCATTTGAAAAATAGAAATAATAACTGCCTTTTAAGGTTTTGTAAGGCAAAAGCAAGGTAACATGTATGAAAGTGATTAGAACTTACCTGGCACAAAATAGATGTGCCCTACATGGAAACAACTCTGTATTTTTTTCTTTGATCACCTGGGTGACCAAAATGGTCTCTGTGCCATCCTTTATAGTCTCTCCTATTCAAATCAAGTGAAGTTTCAGAAGAGAATGGATATCCCAAAATCCAGTGACCCACATGCCAACTCTCCTTAGCTCTCTGAGGTTCTCTGAAAGAATATTTACTGATGCTTTCAGACCTAAGCCATCCTGAATGGGATGGGCGATTAGATTTTTTAGTTTCCAGAGTCTAAAGGCTGGATCTTGAAGAAACTATTTTCCCTTCCCTTTCAAGAGTCCTTGCTATCACTCTACCTCCAAGCATGTGTTCCCAGAGGCAGCTGTCTTCATTCTTCCACCTAGCTATATATTACTTAAAAAAAAAAATTATTGAGCTGCTGTGGTTTCCAGGCCAAACTCCCTGTTGTATCTGCCTGATTGCCTGTGGCCAACACTCCAGACACCATACTCTGTTTCCTGATGGTTCAGCTGCCTCTTGCATACTGCTTGCTCTCTAGCTCCCTTCCTGTGCTTCCTTCCACACTTAGCTACTGGTCTTGTGTCCATGTTCCAATCTCCATCACTTTAACCTGGTTTCTCCTGCTGTTAAGTGAACATCAATTATACATTTTGCCATCTAAAATGTCCAGGAAAATTAGTGAATGCAAAGTTCATATACCGTTACTTCTAGGAGTTATCAAAGCGATGTTAGACTCAACAGAGTGTAGTGTTGCCTTGGCAACAGTCAGCAATGCAGATTAAGAATGTCAGTCGTAAACAGGAACTGCAAGAAGATTCTGGAGAGAGTAGAAGCCCTGAGCCATTTTTCACCGTCTCTATGATCCTCACGGTGGATCGACAGTGGTGAAGTGTTTTATATTTTGCAATTTAGAAAATACCTTAGCTTTTATTATCTCACTTCTAGCTTCAGATACCTTTTTTTGAGATAAGTTTTATTATCCTCAGTTTAAAGGGAACTGGGCTTAGAAAGGTCAGTTTGTTTCCTCAAAGTATAATATTCTTTCTAAAACATTATGCTGTCTCAAAGCCAGAAGCAAACACATAAATGGACAGCAAAATTTTGAGGTTTACATTAAAATTAAACTCACATGATAAAAGATCAAATATTTTTAAACAAATAAAAATAATATACTCATTGGGTGAGTACTAGCCCTTGAAAGCAGTCACTTTGTAAGACTATAACTATACTGCAATAATGCTATCCTTGTTTAAAGCTCCTCTTTTGAAATTGCTTTCCATATTCTCAACAATGGCAAAGATTTAACCTTTAAGGACAGCTCTGTTATTCGAAGCAGCCAAAGAAATGGCAACATCACAGGGAAAATCTCTCCCCTCCCAGCATGACTATTTTGAAAGAAAAATCTTATTTGAGTATTAAGCATTCTGGCATATTTGATAAAACTCATCTTACAATTAAAATTTTAAATAAAGACTCTACTGTCAAAACATCCTTCATAAAACATGTATGCAATTAATTTCTGCTTCAAAATTGCTCTAAGTGATCATTTTTAACTTATCTTGAGTAATAAAACATAATAGGCTTTATACAATACAACATGCTCTCCAGGGGTCATCCAGAGTTTCTCTGTTCCACAAAGCTGTTTTGGTTCTGGACATTCACCAGGAACACTATAGGCAAGTTTTAGATATGGTAATAGAAGAAATCTTTCTTCTGTAATGATGAGAGTAAGTCTGATGCAAGATAAGAATCTAGAATCCAGAGGCCTGGAAGGTTCTAATTCTGGGTTTGTCACTCACAAACACTGTGAATTTGAACAAATTGTCTGCCTACCTTGGACCTGACTTTCCTGATCTGCCCAATGAGAAGTTGCATAGGTTCTTTCAGCTCTAACTTTCTATGCTCAGCCCTATGGTATCCATAATGGCCTGATTCTAGGCTTTCAGAGACCCATATTTATACTTTCAGATACTGCAAAATAGTGTCAGTTAAAAATTGATGCCTTAGGGAAACCTCCTACACTGTTGGTGGGAATGTGAATTGGTGCAGCCACTATGGAGAACAATATGGAAGTTCCTTAAAGAACTAAGAATAGAGTTACCCTATGATTCAGCAATCCCACTCCCGGGCATATATCTAGAGGAAATTCTAATTTGAAAAGATACATGCACCCCAATGCTCATAACAGCACTATTTATAATAGCTAAGACATTGAAGTAACCTAAATGTCCACCAATAGATGACTGGATAAAGAAGATGTGGTATATACACACAATGGACTCAGCCATAAACAAGAATGAAATAATGCTATTTGCAGCAACATAGATGTCCCTAGAGGTTATCATATTAAATAAAGTAAGTTAGACAGAGAAAGACAAATATCATATGATATCACTATATGTGGAATCTAAAAAAACAGATACAAATAAACTTATTTACAAACCAGAAACAGACTCAGACACAGAAAACAAACTATGGTTATCAAAGGGGGAAGGTGAGGGGGAAGGGATAAATTAGGAGTTCTGGATTAACATATATGCACTACTATATTTTAAATAGATAAACAATAAGAACCACAAGGAACTATATTCAATATGTCATAATAACCTACTATGGAAAATAATCTGAAAAAGAATATACAAATATATAACTGAATCACTTTGTTGTATGCCTGAAACTAACACAACATTGTAAATCAACTATACTTCAATTTTAAACAGAAGAAAAATTAGGGAAGAGAAAAGGATGATGTATTCCTAGATGACTTCTCAGGAGACCTAGTTAAATACTCTTTCATTCTGTTAGAAGCATCTCAAAGGGTCTTTTGCTTTTGCATTTGAAGTGACCAAATCCAAAGCAGTTCTACGAGACAGAATAGCATAAGAGTTTGTTCTTATATACAATAAGAATAAGGTCATAAATTGCTCTTAAAATTTACTTTGCTTTTTCCCTACCTTGTTAGCCATTTTCGTACATCTTTGCCTAGAAATAGATTGAAGATTCTGGAGTCAGTAGATATTAGTAAAAGCCATTAGCTAAGAATTGGATATGATGTGAAGCTGTAAACCTCTAAAGATAATTTTCAAGAGAAAGCTGTTTACTAGTGGATTCACATTTAATGATCAGAAGCTGACATTTCTGATGACAATTGTGTCTCCCAAAAGCAAACTTCATTGGCAGTGCCATTTGTATCACTCAAGAATATTGATTTTTGAAAATATTAGGGTGCTGCCTACTAAGAGGTAATATTTTATACCATTACATTTCTTTTCAGAACCAAACCTGTCTCTTATCATGAACGAGCTCTCTTTTCAGATTGCAACTCAAGATGCAAATGTTCAGAGACAAAATGGGAACCCATGTGTGGTGAAAATGGAATCACGTATGCATCGGCTTGTCTTGCTGGTTGTCAAACCTCCACCGGGAGTGGAAAGACTACTGTAAGAAATCTTTTCTAAAGTGTGTGCCCATGGCCCTGTGACAGTGCGTAACTATACAACCCTATGGGGGCCCAGGGACCAACCCAGGAGCAGACAACACTGGTAGAATGCCTGACTCTTACTCTGCCCCTTGTTCTTTTGTGTGGAGACAGGGAATAGAAGCCTCACTAGTAGAACTAGAACTGCTGGAAAAATTAGGGTAAGAATTAGAATAATCAAACAGGTTGGAGGAACTTTGCAATTATGAAATCTGGGTCTCTCATTTTGCTTGTAAGGAATATTACCCTAAAATGTGAAAGTCTCAGTTATAAGATCATATAAAGACATTTGCATTGGCATCCATCTCTCCTGAACCCATGACCGGTGGTCCTTGGAGGTTTTAGGGAGAGGAAAAATAGAGGCCAGTGTTAGGAAGTCTAGCCCAAAAGGTTTAGACCTAGGGGTCAAGGAGCCAATTGTGAGGAGGTTAATGGTTCTGGGACAGCTCTGCCAGAGCTATCAAGCCAATTCATGTCATGGTGAAAAGAATAGGTGGCTAGAATGAAGGGTTCCTGTAAGGTGTAAGAGGAAGAAGAGGTTGGAAATAGGTAGGAAACCAACTGTGAAGGATATTATGTTCTCGAATCATTAGCAGACTCATACTCTGAATCACACCTTTAGATCCTTGTCCCAAACACAGACTCTTCCTTATGCTCGCTGTGTATATGGTACAGTGGTCAGATGGCTTTCTACTCCTGGCTGATGAAATGTGCCAGTAACTGACGGCCCTTGAGGGCTGAAAATGAAACCACACATCTATTTACATATTCTTATCAACTAGATAAGAATGCTTAGGCAAACACTTCTGTAGACACAGATTCATGCTTGTTAAATTTTTCTGTTTATTATTATTTTATTCAGAGGAGAAAGGATTGGTCTCTAGCAACAATGCATACAACCACCCACCCATCTGAAATCTGAGTTTTTGCCCTTCCTCCCTCTTCTTCCTTTTCCCCTTTCCTTTCCCTCCTCCCCAACTTTGGCCACTACTCTTTGGCCCAAACTGCTTGAAGGTTTTCCTTAACCAGAGTTTTCATTTACTGAAAACACTGCATTCCAGGGACTGATTGAGGTGCTTTAAAAACAAAATTGCATCTAAACATCATGATCCTCGAGTGACTGTGTATTATTTTACTTAGTTCCCTCACATGAGAACTGAAGCACTGAGATACAAGGGACCTGCCTTAACTGCCATATCTAGTGGGGCCAAGTAAGGATTCAAAGCTGTTTAGCTGACAGTTAAAAAATATACATACACACAAACCTATATTGCTACTCTTCCTTGAAAAAGAAGTGCCATTTTTACTTCATTTTTTATCAAAAAATTTACAAGTTCTTCTGTAATAAAAATGACAACTCATCATATATACACATTCATACATGAAATTTACAGAAATAAACTGATGAGTGCTTATGAAAGTTGCCTCTCCAAGATTTAGTTGAGTTTTATTACTCAGATTTTTTCCCCTCTCATAACCACTATAAATTCTGTCATATCTTCAAATTGTGCACATTTAATACATTTTTATTGAGCGCCTAAAGTGAGGGCCTTTTGATAGGCTTAGATGGACCTTGATGACAAAGCAGAGTTTCTGCCAGAGGTTACATTTTAGTGGCGATATGCAGTTTAAAATGAAATGATTATATAATCAGAGAAGAAGGAATAAGCACTGCGAGGAAAACGTAAGTTAGAAGAAAAGTGTGGAGAGATGGAAGTATCCTATTATTTTTAGTGGAAGTATCATATTGTTTTTTGCTTTTTTTTGGCAGGAGGAGGTAATTTGGTTTGTTTGTTTGTTTGTTTATTAACAGAGGTACTGGGGATTGAACCCAGGACCTGGTGCATGCTAAGCATGAGCTCTACCACTGAGCTGTATTCCCTCCCCTCTGAGGTTTTATTTTGAGTGGGTGGTCATGGAGGCTCCCTTTAATGAAATATCTGAGCAGAGACCTGAAGTGTGTGTTCTAGCCATGGAACTCTCCAGAACTGCCCAGCAGAGGAAACAGAAAGGCCATGAGGCCTGGGTAAACTCACCATGGCAGTGGGAACTCACCATGGCAGTGGGAACCCATGTGTGTAGCTGAAGTAGAGGGAGAGGAGGAAGACCACTGAGTGATGAGATGAGAGCGGGATTCAGGAGTTGCCTCATGGATGGTGTGTAAGCCGTTATAAGGATGTGGGATTTTAGACACGTACAATGAGAAGCCATTGGAAGGCTGAGAATGGTGATGCAACGTGACTGCCATTTTTAAAGGCTCACTTTGGCCACCGTGGGAAACACACTATAGCTGGGTTAGAATAGAAAGACGTTTTTGCAATAATCAAGGCAAGAAAAAAATGGCAGCTTAAACTTAGAAGTAGTAGAGAAGATAAGGTACTGTTAGATTTGGTGGGATTTACTCCGAGATTGTTCTGTAGGATCAATAGTTTGTAAACCATCTGCTCTTTGGATATGGAAATGTTATCTCCAGATTCCATTTCGCTTGATAAACTCTTAACACAGAAAAATAAAAGCATATCTCCCCATTTTTATATAATAAATGTATATTATACTGTAAAAGTCTTTAAAAATAAGTATTTCTCTTTAATTTTATTTAAAAGTTACCTCAATAATTGGATTTTTCCCTGCTGCATTTCAGATATTTTACAACTGCACCTGTGTGGGAATTGCAGCCTCAAAATCAGGAAATTCTTCAGGCATGGTGGGAAGATGTCAAAAAGATAATGGATGTCCCAAAATGTTTCTCTATTTCCTTATCATTTCAGTCATCACGTCCTATACTTTGTCTCTAGGCGGCATACCTGGATATATATTGCTTCTGAGGTGAACATGGATTCTCCCTGCCCCGATTTTAATATAAGACATACTGTAATCATTCAGAGCAATGACCTCAAATTCTATTCTGTGGAATCATTATCATTTTTATACAAAAATGTGGTTGAACAGAAGTTTCTCGATCGTAATATAATTTACACTTGAACATTTTTTACTGACTCTCTTACAGATCTCTACAAAAAAATCTATATAAACTCAAATTTTAATATTAGCTTTGTAATAAGTATTCTCAGTGATGAATTTTCCTCCCAATTGAATTAGTGTTGCAAATATTCCTCTTATACAACTGTTGAAAATAACCTAAAAATATGACAAATTTGGATAAATTAAGCATGAAAAATCAAATTTTGTTGGAAACCAATCTTTTATGAGATGAATTAGGTGATTTTTAAATTAATTCATATATCAAAGGATGAATATTAAGTTTTTCTAAAATGAAACTAATATTCAGTATGAATAATATGAAATAAATATTGCAAATATCTTTAATTTCCCACAGTTTACATGATAGAAATTGATCAGGAAAGCTCAACAGAAAATAGGACCTAACATCCACAAATCTGTTTTTTAATAAAAGCATTTAAGGAGAACATGAGAACATGAGATACTGGTGTTCTCAAATGGGAGCATGGGTTTGTGGAAAAGAACTGCCCCAGAGTCTGCAGACCAGACCAGGATTCTTCTTGGTCACCTATTTATTCAACATTGTTTTATATTGTGCCAAGTAGTCACCTGGGCCAAGTGAATAATCAGCTACAAGATCAACCAGGCTACCAGAAGAATTTCCCTCTCCACCAGTCCCTCAAATGAACCATGCTTTATTTTGATGTCAGAAGGAAATGTCCTTTGTTTGAAGGAGAAAACTGTAATTTTTGACTCTTTTAAAGCAGAGACTAAATGAGGAACTTATTACCATGGTTAACACTCAACAGTTATTATCCTCATGATTATTACAATTAAAATCTACCAGCTAACCCACCAGTTAAAGCTACATAGTCATATTAAGAATGCTCTTGTTATTTTAGGTATCCTTGTACTTGGCTGGTAAATTCAGGTCCCCACTACTGAGCAAAAACACTTAGCATGCCACAGTGATTCTGACTGTATCAACTCAGATCAATATGGTCTTGAGCTTTTTCAGACTAAAACCCACCTATTTTATAGGTTATTAATCTTTTATTGTACCTCAAATTCTTACAATATCTTAGAATTTGTTTTCTTGTGAATCTTAGTTATTTCACTGATTAAACGTGATTTTACTTTACTCAACACCATTTGAATATGTCTAGTAAGGGTGGTTTATCTTTTAGAAATATTAACTATAAAAATCCTTGATGAATTGAATACAATGGACCATGGCTTTTACATAATTTGCCTCCCTTGTGCTGAAACTGTAGTGGATTCTCCATCAATGCTACTTGAATTCTAACATCATTTCATGTGTGTTCAGTATATTATTACTGATATTACTATTTGCTTTAATGAACTAAATTTTTTGTAATAGTGCTTTTGTTGTTTATAGGTGCATTAAGCCACAACTTAAGTCTTTTGCCCTGGGTATCTACACATTAGCAGTAAGAGTTCTTGGTAAGTATACTCTGTCCTTTAATTACAGTAGCCATCACAAGTGTATTTTGAATACTTTTCTAAATATTTTTACAGAATTATTACACATAACTCAATGATATAGGCAGTTAGGATCCTGTTTTTTATATTTTCTTCCTTCATTTCTTCCTTTCTTCCCTCATTCCTTTACTTCTCTCTTCCCTCTTTCCAGAAATTTTGAGGACCAATGCTATACCCATGATAAAGTGATTTTATGAGAATGACATTTCTTATTTAACAGTCTTGTCTCGTCCAGCACTGGTAAAGTGTCCAAAAATCCAATGCTGTTATGAAAAAGCCCTTTGAGAGGAAAGCAAAAAATGAATCATTAAGAAAAGCTGAAGTCTAAATATATTTTTTTCAGTTATTCAGTGGAAGGAATTCTTTTGAGCTACTCTCAGTGCTACGATATGTCATTTGGTAGAAAGATAAGATTCAAACAATCAAAACAGCGTAGATTTGAGGTCATGATTTTTCAAACGTAACTGGAATTTTTTTTTTCTGACTACCATACATTTCAATATTCATTTGTTACAACCCACAGAAAACAGAGTGAGTAAGTCAGATAAACTTTATTGCAGAGTTTATATTCTAAAGATGAAAGTGAAACAATCATAAATATTCCACTGTAATTTGACAGAGAGTGATTACCTGGGAGAAAAACAAATCCAGAGCTTTAAATAAATGTGGCTTAGATAGACCTTGCTATAAAATGGATATAAGTGAAGATATAACATAATCCTGATAAAACCGGGAAAAAACAAAAATGGAGATTTATGCCATCATGGCTAGCTCTAATTCAACAACATAAAATCAGAGATTATGTAGAAAAATATCAGACTATTGAGCTTAAAGTACATCCCTGGCTGGAATTAGTCTACAGCTCTGGGAAACATAGATATAACCTGGAGTGTGAAAAAAAGATCTCAAGTAAAATAAATATTCATAAAGTTGATTCCATAAAAATAAAAATGTACTTGAAAATGACAAAAATACTACAAGGCAAATGAAAAACTGGGAACAATTGTTTTTCAATCTGTATAACAGACAAGGGGCTAATACCCTTATGATAAAGCTCCTAAATGCTGAGAACAAAAAGACCAACACCAAAGGGAAAAGGGGGTAAAAAATATGAGCAATCATTTCATGGAAAAATAAATGTAAATACCTCTTAATATATAAAAAGATGGTTAAGGCCGCTCATAATAAGAAGAGTATGATTAAAACTATTACTAAGATACAGATTCTTACTTAACAGATTGGCAAATTGCCAAATGTTGTTCATCATGTATTACAGTACAAACAGAAAATAAAGTTATACATTGCTGTTGTGAAAATTATACTATTTATGGGGAGGGGTATTTGGCAAAAATTAATAAAATTTACATATAGATTTGTCTTTTGACCTAGCAATCCCTCTTCTATGAAGTGGTCCCAAAAATTTGCTGGCAAAAGGATGAAGTATGTCTAATCTTAGGGACGTCCAATCACTGTGGCATTATTTATAATAGCAAAAGACTGCAGGCAGTCTTAAATGCCCACCAGTATGAGATGGGTTACATGAACTATAGAAAACCCACATAATGGAATACTATGCAGCTGTGAGTACAAATGAGGAACTCTCTCTCTCTAATGTCACCAAGTTTACTTGTCAGTACTTGGTGCCATAACAGAACACCCTGGACTGAGGGGCTTAAAAACAGAAATCTAGTTTCTCATAGTTCTGAACACTGTGAAATTCAGATCACAATGCCAGCAGGGTTGGTGTCGAGGGAGACCTCTTCTGCCTGATTTGTAGATGGCCACCTTCTCGCTGTGCCTTCATATGACCTTTCCTCTGTGCACATGTGGAGAGTGAGAGAGAGATCTTTGGTATCTCTTTCTTTTCTTATAAGGACACCAGTCCTATCAGATTAGGGTCCCACCCTTATGACCTCATTTAACCTTAATTATCTCCTTAATTAATTTGTTTCCACATGCACTCACATTGGGGGTTAGGGCTTCAACATACGAATTTTGGAGGGACGTGATTCAGTTGATAATACCAAGTAATTTCCAGGATATGCTACTAAGTGAAAGAAAGCAAAATGTAGAGCAATGTTTATCATATGATGCATTTGGAGTAAGTATAGAAAAGTGGAAATATTATACACACACACAAAGGTATTTGCTCTTGTTTTAACAAAGACACAATGGAAGCATAAACTAAAAACAAATAATTTTTAAAAAGGTTGCCACTAGGGAAGAAAGGAAAGAAGGGAGAGAGAACAGGATGGAAATGAGACTTTGTAAATGTAACTGTTGTATAATTTTCAATTTGAAATCATGCCAAGATTTCATATAATTTAAAACGATTAAATTAAGAGAACCAAAGAAATTCTTAAAACAAACCAAAACTAACTATATATTATATAGGTGATATAACCGTACAGAAAAAAACTTTAAACTACTACATAAAAATAGAATTATTACTAAATCCCCATAGCTTCACAACATTTTATAGTCTTGTCATTAATACTAACTTTGGTATTGTTATCTTGAAACTATTATACATTTTAAGATAAAGTAAGATATTACGTTAATACTACTAGGAACCAATATTTTCAGCATAATAGAAAAGGGACAAAAGCATAAAATAAATAATTAAAGTAAAACTCTTTCTTAATGTAAATTTAAAGTGTTAATATGAACTCATATTGTTTTATTTTTAAATAATGTGTATTTTATAACTCTGTCTCCTGGAAAATCTAGACTCTGTGTAACCCAGGAGAAATGAGCACCTATAGCAATGAGTCTGTGGTATCTAAATATCATTCCTCAAGAGAGAAGCCATAGCACCTTGGAGAAGTGACCAAGGTCTATGGCAGAAAATGCATAGGATGATTATGCGACAACTTTTGTGTGGTATAGTGAGAAAACTATCAATGGGATATGTTAGAAGGACACAGGACATATCTGAGGAGTTGGCTTCAGGTGAGATAACCTGAAAATACTACTATAAGAATAATACATAATAATATTATATTAATTAATATACAATACAAATAATATGCTATATTAACATATAGTATATTAATAATTGTAATAGTTGCAGTGTCTTAAAATACATTGAATATATATGAAGACATAAATTTGTAATGATACTTAAATAATTTTGGAGAACACTGGGACACCAACTCATTATTCTTAAAGTTGATAAAGGGAAAAATAGAGCCTTTATCCTACCTTCCCTCTACTAATTATATTTCCTTTTTTGTGTGTTTTTGTACCAATTGTATTTCAAAGTAACCAAATAAATAGTCATGAGGGAAAATTCTCTTTTATAGAAAAATCCTAAATGATTTGTACACAAGGAATAACATCTTTTAAAAAAATCCTTGTTTTGCAACCTCATCGAGATTTGCTAAAAGCTATAGGTGAAAACGGATGAAAGACTTGATAATGGAGGGCACAGCCCCATTTTGACACTACTAAGAGCATCAAGCAGGTGACCCAGTCCAGGACACAGAGAACCACCTGTGTCTTGTTCCTGCCTGACTCTAGGCAAGAGCTAGCTCCCGGGTGACTGGAAACGTGAAGGACAGGGGAACAAATTAAACGATGCTGTGAAGAAGCAATCAGTCAAATAAAGACTGTGGCACATTCTACAAGACAAATGTTTTTCTTCAAAAATTATTAGTATGAAAAAAAAGTTGGGGAGGAAGCAGCTATAAAGAGTCATCAACTAAATGTGTTCATCTGGGTTGAATCCTGATTAGACTGAAACAACTCTAAAACAATGCCTTGAAGACATTCAGAAAATTTGAATGTGGATTTTTGTTAGGATTAAAGAATTATTATAAAATGTGTTATGTGTTAAATGTCATAGTGGTACATTTTTTAAATGTCATCAGTTAGAGATGTGTTCCAAAATACATCTAAGGGAAATGACATGATGTCTGAGGTATCTCTTAAAATATTAAAAAAAAAAAAAAGTTTCTGGATGGGGGCTGGGCTGCGGGACTGGAGAGAGACAACACAGGAATGGCAAAATATTAATTATTATTAAAGTTAGTAATGGTACATGAGATTTCATTATATCATCCTCTCCAATTTTGTAAATGTTTGAAACTTTGACACGTAAATTTTAAAACATAAGAAGATGGCAAATATTGGAATCTTGAGGACCACCTTCAGATTATTAAAACTAATGTAGTTAGTTATCATCTAAAGGTTTTTAAGTGGGCAAATAATCTATTTAGTTGGATATAGATATAGAGAGAAATTTTATTTAAGGCATCAAATAATCCAAATTGATCATTAGATATAGTTATCTAAGTGATCTTCTTGCTCACAGGATTTTATGCAAAATAGGGTCGTTTACTTCTTTCTTGAATCTGGAATCCTTCTCTTCCTGGTACAGAGAGGACAGACCCTTGCAAATGATTCCCTTTGTAAATGTACATTTTCCTTACAAAAGGGAAACTTGAGCTCTGTCTTCAGAGCTTCTCCTACGTCTTCTGTTTCTCAAAATAATCAGCTCAAAATAATCTTTATACCAGAGCCGTATTTTGGGGTAGCATATTCTGGTGTCCTACAGATGCCCTGTTATCTCCAATGCAGGAATTTTGGGACTGAATGTGGTTCCTGATAATCATTCATTACAGACTAGCCAAAACGATATGCATATATGTTGAGTAGCAATTATCTGTTTTTCTTACAGCAGGAATCCCAGCTCCCGTATATTTTGGAGTTTTGATTGATACTTCATGCCTCAAATGGGGATTTAAAAGATGTGGAAGTAGAGGATCCTGCAGATTGTATGATTCAAATGCTTTTAGGTACTGTATCAAACCTGTTCCCACATCTCACTGTGACAACATGCCAGGTTTACGCAATGCAACTGGCACTAAAAATCCTAGTGGAGTTTCATTGCTTGTAAGCAAAAGGATAGTCTAATAAAGAAGTGTGTTCTGTTTTATAGAGTAATTCTATTATTATTTACTTGGCAAGATTTTTCATTTTTTTCTCCATTCTTAATCTTGACTCCCATTTTAAATGAATAATCATTTGAAAAATATATGACACAGGATTTCAGAACTATAGTAGAATTTTGAAAGTTTATGCACGCAAGTGAGTAATTCCCTGAAACTCAGAAGCATTTAAATTTAGGTCACATTTGGGGTTTAATTCTATTCTTTTTCAAACTGAGCCAAACTGTCCCATTTACGTCAGATATAATCCCCCTGGGCAAGAGTTGGATTTGGCTCTAAATCTGTGCCGGCTTTTCTTGCCAAACTGATGTTCAATTATTCCAGTACTTGAAATGCATAAAAGTAAAAGGTTTTCTCTGTGTGTGTGAGTGTGTATGGGGTTGAGGGGCATGGTTTTTCACTATGGTATCATTCAGTTCAATTCATCAAACATTTAGTCCCCTTATTGCTTAAAGCAATGCTTCAATGGCTTAAAAGCAAGAAGGATTTTTTTTTAATGTACAAGCTGAGTACTCCCTAGAGAAATAAGCTTGGTGCTGAACCGTATAAGCTGGAAGCTGGATGTGAATTGAGCCGACCATCTCAGATAAGTTCGTTTGATTTAACAGGCTTTGATGTTATGTGAGAAATTTATTTTGGCCTTTGAAAGGGACCTGAACTATGAGAAAAATTTACACTTTATTCACATTTACTAAGGCTTTATTTACTTTAATGTAAAGACAGTGTAACTCAATGAGAGACTATGAGTGTGAGTACAAGGTAACCAGCATGAATCAATGTGTCCTTTCAAACTTTCGTGTCTTATGAGAGAATGCAGAACTAAAGTCTTCTCATGGAAGAAACTGATTCAAACCTCTGGTTTGTTCTTAAGTCTACTCTACGGAGAGTTCTGACTTCCCCCTAACATTGCTTCTTGCAGTTCTTCTGAGGAAGTGAATTTGGGCAAGTTTCGAGGGTAGGGTAACCACATAATTTATCATTCAAACCTGGATACTTCTGAGAGTGAAAGGGGGCACTATTAAAAATTACACTGGGACAACACTAGCATAAGCTGAGACTGTTCTGGGCAAACAGAGATATAGTCACTTGGTCTAGGGAATAATTTACAGAGAGGATGGAACTGATTATATAATTAGCAGTAATTGAAAATGGTGGGACTACTAAAAAAATTGCTTTATATTAGCTCACTGCCTTCAATAGTCTATCGAATGTTCACAGAAAGGCCTTTTCTAGCCACTGAATCTGCATCCTTAAAGAAAACCATTCTCATGATGATTTTATCGATATTGATTGATTTCATTGACATTGATATTTATTGAGTGATATGACTTTACTGTTATATTTTATTTAAAGTTGGACAGTCACAATAACTAAGACTGAAATTCTCTCTTCTAGGCACATGTATCTGGGACTAACCATGATGCTTGGCACAGTGTCCATTTTCCTAAGCACTGCAGTACTTTTCACTTTAAAGAAAAACTATGTCTCAAAACATAGAAGCTTCAGAACCAAGAGAGAAAGAACAATGGGGTCTACAAGAATCAGGAAGGAAAATTTTACTACAAGTGATCACTTGCTGCAACCCAGCTACTGGCCAGGCAAGGAAACGCAGCTTTAGAAAAATGATGACTTCAAGCCATTTTTTCTAATTTCTGGAAATTCTGCAAACAAAATTTTAATGAAAAGGTATAAATCCTTTCTCCGTTCAAAAAATGTCTAATACCTAGTATCAAAAACAAAGTAAAGTACCTGATAAAAAATATAATTAATTATGTTATAGGAGATATAGAGGGTAAAGTTAATCTTAAACCATTTAATTTATAAATAAATTCCTTACATTATTTACTCATTCTGCTTAATTTTGCTGGCACCCATTGATATATTAGCTGTATTCCAAGTAGAACAACTTATCCCTCTAGTTTAATGACTATGTGTAAAGTAATTACTAAGCTGAGATACTTGTCCAGGATAAGAGAATACATGAAAAAAAAATTAAACCATGTCTTAGCCTCCTTCAAATATCACCTTAATGGAGGAATATTTTATCTTAAGCTCCTCTTTTGTTTTGAAATACAGTAATTGATATAGAAATGTATAGAGGCAAATGATCTTGGGGGATTTGAATTTTGGATAATTAGCTCTTCTCCAGTTCATTACATGTACATTATGTGTGAGAGTTTAAGTGACCATAGTTGGAAAATAATAAAATTAATATTAACATGATTTATTGTCCTTCTGTGAGTTCCACAGAGTAAAAAAAAATTGATAAATACAATACTGCCCATATCTTAATGTATGTAAGCAACTCCAGTCTTATACATATGACATGGTCCTAAAGCATCTTTGAAAGCTGAATTTCTGAAAGTCTACAATAAGCTTAGATGTTATAACAGGAATGCAGAGTGACAGGCTGAGTGATGGTGTGGTAGCTTTTGGTGCTCTACCTGGCACCTGTCATGGGGCCTGCGGGGGCTGCCACTGGGACAGCCTGCCAGACAGTTCTCTGTTTCTCTGCAACTGAAGAAATCAAGGCAGTTTCCTCTTCCCTGGCTTCCTGGTCCTGCTCTGACTAGAACTAGTGGGTTCTGCAGTCCATCATCATGAACCTTCAGCTCTGTTAGGTTCTGGGTTTTTCTTCCTCCCCCACAGCTACATCCTTAAGAGGGGCCTGGCCCCTTGCAAGAAAAGCAGACTTAGGTAGATTCCCCTCAGTGGAGTCTTAGAATTAGACCACAATTCTACGCAGCCTGTAGAACAAACAAACAGGGCAATCCCTACAAGGAGTCCTTCTGAGATATTTCTTGGGAGCCTATGTCCAACAAGAAGGTCCAGCTCAAAAATGCAGATTTACTCACACAGTGGAAGGATCAAAAAGCACACACAAAAGGGTTTACAGTTTTAAAAATTTTTTCCTTATTTCCAGTACTGAGAATATGAATTTAAAAAAAAAAGAAAAAGAAAAAGAAAAAAAACCTGGAGATGGAAAGGCTGGTGATGGGAGGGCAGAGAAAATTTCCTTTAAATATGTATTAGTTTTGTCATTTGATTTGAATTGGTGATGCAAGATTATTTTATATTTTGCTATTTTTTAAAAAATTAAAATAGACTCATTTTGTTTCTAGCAGGTCTACTTCAGACCTGCTGCTGCTGTGCTAATTTGTGGGCAGAAATCCTTTTTTGTCATCTCAGTATCAGCCCTGCCCATAACAAATATTTACTGAATGGGTGAGTGAGTACGCTAGTCAAGAGTTTCCTTTGTGGAGAATGTAATTAAAATTCAAGTTCCTCATCCTGTCTCCCACATCCTCTTTATTTTTTCAAAGCTTTTTGTAGCAACATCCTGAAAAATAACTTCTTTGCAAGTAAATTTCTAAACAGACTCCTATCCAATGTACTCTTGAATAACTTGAAAAATAAAACTTGGCATAAAGGATATTTAAGTGATTTTTTTTTCATAAAAGCACTGACTGTCAATGAAAAGGAAGCATATTTTTATGCATAATCTTTAATCAACAGTGGAATTACATATACTAAATTCAGTTGTATGGCATATGAGAGTATCATTTAGTGGCAAATTGAATTTACTAAAAGGAACCTTGATATTTTAGATGAGTAAATTCATTTGACAGAAGTAAGCAGGCTTTTTATGCCTCGGAAAGCACATGATTAATTTTTTTTTATGACAAGTCAAACCCCATTTCAGAGGTCAAAAAATTCCCTCAACCACAGAGCCAAACATCAGAGGTAAGGTCTTGACAGATGTGTGGGACCCACGATTGCTGCACAGTCAATGGGCCACTTTATTTGCTTATTATACAGTCATGAGCCCAAGGGGGGACCAGCACCTTGAATGAACATCTGATTCACTATAACCTTCAGACAGATAGCGTTTCAGCAATATGAGTGTATAAATGGAGTGACTTAAATTGAATGACTTCCCCCAAGGCGGAGGTAGTTCAAACTAATGCTGGGTTCTGCCATTGCATCATGATGCCTCTCAAGTAGATAATAAAAACAAACAATCTGAAACCTCTAAAAACAGGTGGGAGGACTTTTGTGACCAGGAGCATTTAAGAAATCTCCACTTACTATAAATGCATACACTCAGACATAAAAGGAAATTGAAAGAACACGTTGACTGTAACATATATTTGAGAATAATTTTTATAATTGTTGTAACAACTATTATGTACAATTAATATTAAGCACTCTCTTTATTCGTGCTAAGTGCTTTAGACACATTGTCTCAATTTCAAAGATCAAAATAACCTTATGTATCAGGTGTAAGTACTGATACTTAGAGGAAGAAACTGAAGCTTAGAGAGTTTTAGGGACTCTTCCAAAGCCACCAAGTTATAGTATTTGGTAAAGCCAAGACTTCAACTGAGGCTTATCACAAACAGCCATGTTTTGCTTGTATTAATCTATATCTTAAATTGTTGTCTTTCCCCTTTGTCAATTTTGTACATAGACATTAGAAAGGTTTTAACATACTAAAGCATGCACATGGTTAAAAAAGAATCAAATGGTACAAAGTGATTTAAAGTGAGATGTAACAGTCTTCCACACCACCTTCCCTTCTGTTCTTCAAAGGGAATTACTTCTAACCAGTTTGGTTGGTTGGTTTTTCTGATGGTCACTTCCATTATCATTAAATACTATGCACATACCACTTTCCTGATTTACTAACATGGGTAAAGTTAATTTACCTCTATTCTGATAGGTTAAACTAATGTCACTTACTCATCCCCTGTTGTTCTTCCCTGGTAATCTGTACATAGTGAGGTCACTGTTTTGAGTTCCTCAAATGTCACGTCAGTACCTCCATTTCTTGTTCAATAAACATTAACAATATCATATGTTCTCTTTGCAAAATGAAGATCTTAGGGCCCCCCTCCCTTCTATGTCTCTAAACTCTCGTCCATCTCCCTCTCTTAGCTGTGCCTTTACTTTTACACTGTTAATGATGACAATTTTAGTCAAGCTCTACAGCCATTAAATCTAGGAAAGGCCAGAGTGGTTATGATCAAGATTGATGCCACCTACTGTTGAAGTCATGAAATGTCACTGCTAGAAAAAAATGAAGTAAGAGGGAAAAACGTATCTAATGAGGACCTACTGTGAACCAGGCATTGCAGGCACATTAATATATTTAAATGTTAGTAAGTGTGATGTAAAGAATTATTTTATGTTTGAATAATTTTGGACTATGCTGAGTTAATGACAGCTCCCATTTGATTGCAGAATCTCTCAGATTCTTTAATTTAATGACATACATTGCCAATCTCCTAAAGGGAGTGTGTATCACAAACTTATTTGGCATCAGATCCACTGTTTTATTAACAGGTCTTCAACCTAATTAATTTTCAATAGAGTATATTTGGAAAACACAATTTTGTCCTCTTTTTAAAATTTTTTGCTGTCTTTCTTAGCTTCTAGTCAAGAAAACGATTTCATTTTTAAATGTCTGGATAAGATTTTATAGCACAGGAATTATCAGCTCCTTTTACACCGAAGGAATGTTTTTAGCCTTTTTGAGAAATAGTATCTCGAAAAGTTATTGATTATTGTAGCTTTAAAAAAAATCTGCTTGCTGATTCAACTGTTAACATTTATATTTTTTCTAGAAAAATCTAGACTTTTAAAAGATATTTTTAATACTATGAACTTAGATGAGCTAAGATAATTACTACAATCTTTTCTCATTTTTAATTTTGTGTATTTGGGTTTGGCTTTTTTTGCATATTATGCTTGTCAGGAACTTACTTCATTGGACTTTTCAGAGAAATGCCACTTGGAATCTGTTTCCCTGCTACCTAATGATTAATCTTCGTGTTTTACTTTAATTACTTTCTTCCTTCTGCTTTCTTTAGGTATGCTTTAAAAAAATCTTTACCTAAATTCTTGATTTGTAGGCTGATAACGTGTATGCTTTAGCTTAGTAATGAAAACTTTAACATGCCTTAATGTACAGCTTTGTTCATAATACAAAAGTTATGCCATGCTGTAGTATCAGTGCTGTTTTTTTAGCTGTTTACAAATGCATTCCTTGATTTTCTGTTTAAGTCAAAATTTCTGTTTACTCTAAAAGGAGAATAATTAAAAATTTCCCACTGTTTGGATATTTCAGTTTAAACGTCTTTTAATTTTTAGATTAATTATATTTATAATTAGGGAGCACAACCTATTCAATTTATCCTTTTGGAAATTCAAGGGTTTAAGCCAAAGAAATCATCAATTTGTGAAAATGTTTGGATTTTGAAAATAAATTCATTGATTATAGAGGATAATACCAGATATATATTTACCAAATCAAACCAATTAATTATATCATTCACATCTTCTGATACTTCTTTCGTTTTCTTTCAAAGCCTGAGAGCAACAGTATGTCAAAATCTCCCAATTATAATTGAATGAGTTTTTGTGAATTGCCTCCACCTTTAAAAAAGTTTTTATTTGTAGAATTGAATGTTGTGTTTCATTAACTATTATATCCTTATAATGTATACATTTGATTTTTAAAACTTTATTATTGTACTATTTAAAAATTTTTCATTGAATTTTATTTGAAGTAAATTAACTTTCTTTATCAGTACTGCCATTTCTGCTCCCTTTATTGATTGTGTTTCCTTGATATGTCTTTGGTTCTGCCTTTATTTTTTAAAATTTCCTGTGTTCTGTTTAAGGTTAGATATTTGTTAACAGTACAGAACTGGATTTTATTTTTACTTTATCTAAAATTCTGTCTATTAATAAGGTATTTAATGATCACACATGATGTTTGGTTTTATTTTTGTAATACTGTTTCATTAAACTTTTTCCCTTATGTTTTCTTTTCATTCTTCCATATGCTAAACGTACTATACTTTTGCTTTTATTTCTTAGCAATATAGAAGTTACAGCCACTTTTTTGGTAACCTGAAAAATATTCTGCAATTGGTTACCCCAAAATTATAAAAATATATATTCATATTATTTTCCTCTTAAAAATTCCAAGAATCAGGTAATAAATACTGTCTATTAACTCTCTCTGTGTAAGAGTAAGCTCCTTGACATCAGTCTTAGCATGGTTTTTTAGATTTGCCCCAAAAACAAAAGCAACATAGCAAAAGTAAATTAGTGGGACTGCATCAAACTAAAAAGCTTCAGTACAGCAAAGGTAACCCTCAACAGAACAAAAAGGCAAACCTATGGAAGGGAAGAAAATTTTTGCAAATCATGGAAGTGGTGAATATCTAAAATATATAAAGAACTCATACAACTCAATAACAAAAAAAAAAAAATCAGATTCAAAAATGGGCATAGGATCAGTACAGACACTTTCCAAAGAAGATATACAAATGGCTAACAGATACATGAAAAGATGCTTAACATCACTAACCATCAGGGAAATGCAAATTAAAACCACAATGATATACTACTTCATACCTATTAGAATGGTTATGGCCAAAAAGACAAGACATAATAAGTATTGGAGGGGATGTGGAGAAAAGAGAACCACTGTGGTGGGAATGTAAATTGATGCAGCCACTATGGAAAACAGTATGGAGGTTCCTCAAAAAATTAAAAATAGAACGACCGTATGAGCCAGCAAATTCACTTCTGGATATGTATCCAAAGGAAGTGAAAACAAGTTCTCAAAGAGGTATCTGCACTCCATATTCACTGCAGCATTATTCACAACAGACAAGATATGAAAATAACTTAAGTGCCTGTCAACAGATGAACGAATATATATACATATCTATAATGGAATACTATTCAGCCATTAAAAAGGGAATCCTGTCATTTGTAACAAATGGATGGACCTTGAGGGCAATATGCTAAGTGAAATAAACCAGACAGCGAAAGACAAGTACTGCATGGTATCACCTGTATGTGGAATCTTCAAAAAAAAAAAAAAATCAAACTTGTAGAAATAGAGAGTAGAAAAGTGATTACCAGGGGCTGGATCATGGGGGAAGTAGGGGGACAGGTTGGTAAGAGTACAAACTTCCAGCTACAAGATGAATAAAGTTTGAGGAGCTAATGTATAACATGGTGACTATAGTTGATAACACTGTATTATATTAACTGAAATTTGCTAAGGGAAGAACTTAAATGTTCTCAATAACAACAACAAAAAGATAAACAGGTGAGGTGATGAATGCATTAATTAACTATTTTGAGGGAATTCTTTCATAATGTACTTAAGACAACTTATTAATATTTTTACTTTATAAATCTTCTTCTGGCTAAATAAACAAATCTACAAGCAACATTTCATGCATGCATCCTTTCCCTATCTCTATTTCTTTAAGATAGATTCCTAGAGATAGAATATTTCAAACATGTTGACCAATGGCGTTACAAATGGGAAAGGCAGTAGAGCCTAACATGAACATTTGAAAGATCAGCTTTTCTCAAACTTCACTAATTCATCAATTTTATGAATTAAAAAAAGGCCATTTCAATGTTCTGACTTTCATGCTTTTGCTAGCGAGTTAAAACTTTTACAAGTGTACTATTCATCTCTCTTCTTTTATAGATTGTGCTCATGGCCTTACTTACATATTTATATTTTGGTAGTTACCTTATTAATGATATTTACCATTAGTGTGTCCCATGTGTAATAATTATTTTTCTAAATTGGGGGCTGTATTAGTTTGCTAGAGGTGCCATAACAAAGTACCACACTGGGTGGCTCAAACAACAGAAATTTATTTACTGACAGTCTGGAGGTTAGAGGTCCAAGGTCAAGGTCTGGCAGGTTTTGAGGGCTCTCTTCTTGGCCTGCAGATGGCTGCCTTCTCACTGTGTTCACATGGTCTTTTCTCCGTGTGTGCACAACCTTGTCTCTTTATCTGTCCTAATCTCTCCTTATAAGGACACCAGACTGATTGGGTTCATGCCCATTCTGATGGCTTCATTTTAACTTGATCACCTCTTTAAAAACCTTATCTCCAAAAACATTCTGAGGTACTGGGTGTTAGGGCTTTAACATATGAGTTTGGGGAGAAAACAATTAAACCCATATTAGAGGGGTAAAATTGAATTTTGTTTAATGTGATTTTTTTATTTAAAGATTTTTAAAAATTTATACAATCAAATATCTCCCTTCTCTATAGATTCTACATTTGCTTCTGACCATTGGACTATAAATCAAAGATCACCACAAGCACCCTTACAGGTTCAATACAGGCAAACCCGGGAGATAGTTTGATTCCAATTCCAGACTACCACAATAAAGCAAATACAGTCTATTTAGTATGCAACAGGATTATGTTGAAAAAAACAACATGTATACTCTAAAAAATACTTTATATTGCTAAGAAATATGCTAACCAAACCTGAGCCTTCAGCAGGTCATATGTAGGTAGTAACATAAAAGATCACTGATCATCAAAACAGTGAAAAAGTTTGAAATATTTTGAGAAACACCAAAATGTGACACACAGAAACAAAATGAGCAAATGCCCTTGGAAAAACAGCAGAAGACTTGCTTGACACAGGGTTGCCACAAAACGTCAGCTTGTAAAAAAAGCAATTATCTGAGAAATGCAATAAACAAGGCATGCCCCAGACAGCTCACAGAACTCAGGAAGATGTTACTGAACGCAAGTTCATGTGCTGGACTCACCGTGAGGTCAAACTGAAACATTGGAGTTTGGAGCAGAGAAAGGTTTATTGCAGGGCGAGCAAGGAAGACAGAGTGGCTCATGCTCAGAAAAACCCCTGAAGGTTTTCAGCTGAGCGTTTTTAAAGGTCAGCTGAGGGAGGGGCGCCCCAGGGTATGTGATCAGCTGTGCACAATTCTCTGGTTGATGGTGACCATTCCTTGGGTGCCAGAAGGTCTGGGGGCCATGTGCTCAAGATCATCAAGTAGTTAATTTCTTCCATTTGGTGGTAGGTTTTTAGCATTTGAAAAACTCGGGAAACATGCCTGAGATACCACTATCTGGGTACTTCAGAGAGGAGCTATAGCAGTGGATATAGGGGAGGGGTCTACCCAGGAAAGGCCCCCGGGGGTCCTGTTCCATTTCAAAGACTTGATAAACTACTGAGAGGATCCGACTCAGGAACAGCCAGATGGAAGAGGTGCGCAGGACAAAGTATTTGGGAAGGGGCAGGAAGTTTTCATGTCCTTTCCAGGTACATCACCCTCCTGGCTCTTCCAAATGTTGACCAACCTGGAAGTTCTCTGAAACCATGCATCCTTGTGGGTTTTTTTTTTAAAATGATGGTTATTAAATAAGCATGGTTAAGTTATTGGCCATAAGCGATTAACTCAGCCTCCAGCCCCTCTCCCCTCCCTGGAGGTGGTCGGGTTGTGGGGTGGAGGTGGGGTTGAAAGTTTCAGTGTTTCAAGTAGTTGGTTTCCCTGGCAACCAGCCCCTCAGCCTTAGGGGCTTTGCTAAAATTACCTCATTAACATAAACTCAGGTGGTTGAAAGGGGTTTGTTATGAGTAACAAAAGACGCTTCTGTCACCTTTATCACTTTTATCACTTAGGAAATTCCAATGGTTTTAGGAGCTTTAATCATAAATCACAATATCACATAATCTCCTAGCACAAACCTTAGAAACCGATATTTTTATAATTCTGAATCTTTTCATCAAGAATATGGTTTGTGTTTCTCAGTAAAATTTTATAGTTTTTTGAAAAATATACATACCAAATATTTCTAAGATTACTTAGAGTCTTCAACATTTGTGTCATTAATATGATTGGAATGTTTTCTATTTTATTTTCTAAAAGATTATTTAAGATCTTTTATTTTATGTGTAACAGATTTAGCAAAGCTGTTAGTCACTTCATGTTTCTATCGTAACTGGCCTTCTTTACCAAAGTTCATCATTAATTTAGGTTGTTCAATTGATTCTCTAGGTGTTTCTTGGTGTGTAATCAAAGTCTATGAAAGAATATTATTTTGACTCTTTTTCAAAGTTGATACTTCTTATGTCATTTTTTTCTTGTCTGATAGAAAATCCGGTGATGGTTATATATGCCATATATCTAAAATTGAAATCTGCTTGTGATATTCTGTTATTCAAAATCATCTAGCAGGCTTCCAGCATTTTCAGACAGCCTCAGACATCCTTGGTAAAGTCTGACTTTTCAAGACCTGGTCCCTGACAACCTCCTCATTCCATCTCCCAGATAACCCCTAATGCTAATTCTTTACTAGATCTTCTGGCCACGTTGTACTGTAGTTTCCTAAATGTTCGGACCTGCTACTTTCTTTACCCAGAAAACACTTTCTCCGTTTTCCTTTTATTTTCACCCTTCCACCCAGCTCAGGGCTTCTCAAATTTTACTCTGTCTGTGAATCACCTGGGGATCTTGTTTGAAATGCAGATGTGACTCAGTGGTTCTGGGGTGAGGACCTGAGAGTCTGCATTTCTAACTAGCTCCGCAGATCAGCAGCATCACATCCTTAGCAAGGACCTGGCTAACTCTTCCTCCTTCTCCTCCGTGACTATTTAGTTCAGTCACCTCGAGTCAGCTTCCCTTGACCACAGCCTCACAGCATCCCCAAAGTACCAGGTGGTGGCCCAGTACAGACTGATGGTAGACACTCTTATCAGTCTACACTATCTTGTACGTTACCAGAGACACACTACAAACTGAATACTGAATAAATGAACAAACAAATGATATAGGAAAAATAAGCTCCATTTAGGGATTGATAACAGGATTAATAAAACCTTTGGCAAAACAGAATAGAATAATGTTGTGAACAAAAATACTGCAACCATATCAGTAAACAAAGAATGCTGAAACCAAGTCATCAGCGGCTGCTGCCACCCCCCAGTGAGGACAGGCCTGCAGCCCGGCCTCTGCAGCCACTCACATTGGTGCCCTCAGAGCAGACTCAGAATAATAAAGGACAAAATAATGGCCCTTGATAGCTAGGTGTTTGTCAAAGGAATGAATTCAATGAGCCCAAATGTTTGCCTCCTCCCATACATAGAAAAGCACTAAATTCTTTAACTTGAGATGCCTGGTTTTCTTTAGATAACAAGTAATGTTTTATTGTTCCAACTACCTGGTCTTTGTTGTAAAGCTCCTGTATATCCTGGCTCCTCCCCTACCTCTTCGGAGCAGTCCCTCAGAGCCATCTCAAGGGCTACCTTCCTGGCTCCAGTCCTCCCACCAAATAAAACATAACTCTCAACTTTTAGGCTGCGCATTTATTTCAGTAGACAGCGTGTTGATAGAAATAGGTTATGTGCTCCAAAGGTATTCTGGATCTTTGAAATTGTGAACATACTAAAACTAAATAAATAAATAACCATTAATGAAAAGCATTGTTTTCTATTACTTGACCAGCTAGATATTTGATGGACTCTATAAATCATTTTTTTCCAAAAAGAGTCAATTTCAATTTAGATATGCATTTTATCTTAGAGCATTTCTATATCATTCTTTAATTTTGCCTATTTCTTTAAAATCTATAAAGCATTATAGCACTTTTTTTCTCTTAATTCCATGTAAAGACTGATTCTATTTCTTCCCGTTACAGATGAAAAACCTGAGACTAGAAGAGGCTTATATAAGTTAACCGTGCTTGTTAAGATCACAGAATCAGGTGCTGGCAGAGCAGACGCTTAACCCCACATCTTCTGATGCCTCCAGTGTTCTAGATACTTACCACACCTGCTTGAAACTTTTTCAAAGCCCCAAACTAGCAGAGACAGTGATACGATACCATACCCATGATATTCAGTTTTGGTTGTGATCTAATCAGATTTCACCTCTAGTCCACAATTTTTTCCCCTATATTGAAATAACAAACTTAGTTTTCCTCTCCTGTTGTTTCCTTTTCTCTGTTTTCTTCTTCTAAGCTAGAGCTTAGCTTTGTGGGCTGGCTAAAATACTTGATTTGTGGCAGAAAAAAAAAATGGCAGTTCATACCCTACGAAGAACCCCGTAACAGCTGCAGGGCTGATGAATGAACACCGAGCACCTATCACTGCGGTAAGCAGTTTCAGCACTGGAGGGCGTCACAGAGGTTGCCCATGAACAGACAGGGGGTCAAGGCCACAGAAGCGAAAGGTCTCATAGTCCAAAAACATCCAGTTACTTACGGTCTGTGCTGAGCTGGCTGCCTGGGTGCCCTGACGTCCGCCCTGTGATCTCTCACCCACATTGGCCGCGGATCAACCTGAGTTGAAAAATCAAAGGCTTTGAATTTCAAGGTGGACTAACCTGGGACAAAAACTGGTCTGAGAAACTCCGATAACTTTGTAAATAAAGCAGTCACGCTGATATGGCATGTAACTGTTGGTTGTATATATTTAGTGTTACCATGGTCTTACGTAAGCTAAGCACCGCTGCCTCTCAAATCTTATTTTCTCTTACTCTCCCCACACTCACTCTGCTCCACTCAGGTCCCCTCTCTGTTCCCCCAACACACCAAGCAGCCCCTAAACCTGGGTCTTCACACCTCCTGGGTCCCCTGCCTGCAACAGTTTGCCCCCTAGGACTTGATCTTTGTTCCCACATCAGCCTTCTGGAGACCCTCCCTGACCACCCTCTCTAAACCAGCATGTGCTGGCCCCCTCCATCCCATTAACCTCAGTTGTCTCTCTTTATAGCAGTTTTCACTCCTTAATGTAGGTCTTCTTGCTAATTTAATTTCTTGTCTGCAAGCTCCACAGAATAGTTGTTATTTTCCACTGTAATGAACTTGGAACAGGGTAAACGCCCAATGACTGAATGAATAAAACATCCCAGACTTGAAAGTGGTAGAAGGAAGACTGAGTAAAACCTCAGAAGTGTAGAAGTCTTCTTCTCCACTAAGGAAGAGAATCAATTTACCCCTAAAAAATGTGTAAATAGGTATCACATACTGGAAACTACTCAAACTTTGGCAGGAGTTACTCCTTACAGAAAAGCTTCATTAAGGTATTATTTACAACCAATTGGACGTCACTACTGAGGTGACTAGGCACATCCACACATAAGACCCTTTAATAAATGGCATTTTCTAACATTCCGGCTCCAACATCAGTACAACTCAATCTTAGGTTACACCGTGCTTTAGGCCAGGTCTGGCTTGGATTAAATCCATATTTGAAAAATCCAAGCATTGATTGATTTCATGCCTAAGGCCAGTGTGATTGGAACATACTCCATGCTTCATAAGCAGAATCCAAAGTTGTGAAAGATTCCAATTCCAAGACAGAAAAGTATTCAGGAGGCTAACAAGTGCATCTGTTTTTGCCTTATTCAGAAAAGCATGTTTAAAAACAAAACAAAACAAAACCCTGGCAGAACCCTGGCCATTTTGAAAGCATACAGTTTACGGCAATTCTGAAATGGAGCCTTTGCCATCCTAAATCTGGGCTGGGATGGCCAGGGAGTTGGCAAAGTGCCATATCTGCACTTAGACATCAGTCACCCACCCGCCTCCCCATTGCACTGAACTTCAGGAATCCAGGCACCCACACCACTGAGGCTCCCAAAACATTCTACAGTCCCCAGGGATTTCCCAGACAGCCAGGGACACTGCAACTAATGTGTCCCTGTACCTGCTTTCTTCCTCTTTCCCGCTATTTCCAGACTTCCGGTTCATCTACCTCGTAGATGGCTCAAGAAACTGACTCTGTACCTAAGAAACTTAGGAAAGCTCTGGGTCTGAAATAAAGCACTGCTCCAATTTTCACCTTCTCTCCTGCATCACATTCCCACTAGACGGTGAATTCCTTTCTCTCTAGCTATTAAATGTTTAAAAAAGAAAAAGGTAAGAGAAAGTAAAACAATCCTCTCTTAATTCTACGGCTCCCTCTAGTTACCACTTTATTCCTCTTCGCTTATTGTAACTAGGTTTCCAAAAATTTTTCTGTAGCATAAATATGACTGAAACATTATGCTGTGCACCAGAAATTGACACAACATTGTAAACGGACTATACTTCAACTAAAATTTTTTTTAAAGTTTTTAAAAATTAGTAGTGTATATGAATCACTATGTAGAGGCATTGTGCTTACCAACTAGAACAACTGAGATGTGTGAACGGTTCTTATCCCCGTGTTCCAATGGGGAGGACACTGAGGCTTAGAGCAGTTCATTAATTTCCACAGAGTCACACAGAGAGTACACAGCAGACCTGGGGTGCAAATCCACAGTCTTGCTACCATGCGCTGAGATGGCCAAGACACACCATCTGCCCAAGCTCAACACGCTATAATCCAATGTCCAGATAACAAAGTTTCCAGCTCAAACCAGAACTGTTGGCCGCTTTTTCAGTCCTTCTTCAGCACCAGGAGCCTTCAGCTCTTTTTGCCTGCCGATCCCCACTCTCCAGGCTGCCCTGTTGCATTCTCTCTTGGACCCCCTCCTATTTCTCTGACCACTTCCTCTCAGCTTCTCTTTCATTGCCATGTCTTCTGAATTTACATCCTTTTTAATATTCATACTTGCACCCTCCCCTACGTGATTTCTTTTGCATTCGAAGATTTTTCTCTACCATGTCTCCTAAAAGTGGACACCTCTAATTGAGAGCTATCTATTGGACACAGTCTTACTTAATCACAGATACCTCAACCTCGATTTACCTGTGAGGAGACCACCCTGATGTTGCTCTGTGAACATGCAGCTTTTGCAAGCGTGAGAAGACCTGTAAGGAGGAGACTCCCACACTGAATACAGGGGGTCATGGAAGGAGAGGGTAGGCTCTAATGCTGGAAAAGAGGGAGTCCTAAGATGGAAAGTCTGAGAGTGGGACGTAGGTCAGTGAGAGAGAAGGCTCAGGCTCCACTCTGAGTCTAGTCACCAAATAACTG
Organism: Camelus ferus; assembly: GCF_009834535.1. Taxonomy (NCBI): domain Eukaryota; kingdom Metazoa; phylum Chordata; class Mammalia; order Artiodactyla; family Camelidae; genus Camelus; species Camelus ferus. Next base: position 8,414,030 of record NC_045729.1, on the reverse strand, counting down.
GTATTACAGGTTTGTACTCATTACAGGTTCTAATATGGAACCCACCATAGAGAAGAAGACCAATAGCTAGAAAAGGATAAAGTTCTCAAAGGCAGGGGTTACAAGAGGGGCAGACAGCATACATTCAAGGTAGACCATGTGATCTCTGCCACTGCCACTTAACTCTGTCATTGTAGCGTGCCTGCAGCCCAAGATAATGTGTAAGTGAACAATCATCTCTGTGCTCCAGTAAAACTTTTTTTTCCCCCGAAAACCACTGAGGGGCTACTGTTGGTCTTCAGTCCATAGTTTGCTGACCATTGATCTAGAGAGACAGAAAGTAAAGATCTGTAAGTTGTCACCATAAAACCACTGCCAGCTCCTACTTTTCTTTCATCCCCTAGCATTTAGTTTGAACATTTTACTGATTCCTCAGCTGTACTCAAAGAAGTTTAAGGACTGGTAGTTTGTCTACGCATGAGCAGGAGTTTCACTGCGGAAGCAGCACACCCCAAGGTCAGGCATTTTATCTACAACTAGTCTGTGAGCCTCTCGAGGGCATGAGCATAGCTTATTCTTTTGTGTCGACGCCCAGCACTGAGCACCTTGCTTAGCATATTAACGCTGCTCGACAAATTTGTGTCAGCTGAACGAGCTGAGTCTTCAGCACTGGTAGGTTGTACTCAGTCTCCAGTTTTCAACTATTTCCCCTAATCCCAAGACTGATGGAAATGTTCCCAATGTACGTAGAGATGACACAAATCAACAGAGGCCAGCTCAAGCCCTTACTTCCTGACATATGGAAATAAAGGCGACTTTCCCAGCCTTTAAGTCACTCATGTATTTGTAATGGTGTTCCAAAATTTAGCTTTGTGTTAAAGGACTCTACACTGAGGCTGACCTGGCTGGGACGCCAGTATTAGAGCCTTTCTCTGACATAGTCTATCCCGGTGGCCGCGTCTTTCCTCTCAGGACAGACAGTGTTGGCCTTGACTCATGTTTCTACTGGTTATGTTCAACCATGGAGTCCAGCAGAGGAAGAGAGATGAGGGCTAAAGAAGGCAGTTACCATCTGTGTTGTCTTCCTATTGCTACAATGCAAAGTATCACAGATTTAGCGGCCTGACACAGCACAAACATATTCTTACAATACTGGGATCATAGGTCTGAAATCAGCTTCACTGGGCGGATGTCAAGGTGTCAGTGTGGCTGGTTTCTTCTGGAATCTCTGAGGGGAGAGACTGTTCCCTTGCTTTTTCAATTCTAGTGACCTCTTTCATTCCTTGGCTTGTGGCCTCTTTCCTCCGTGTTCAAAGCCTAGAACTCCAATCTCTGCTTCTGTCATAACATCACTGTCTCCAACTGTAGTCAGATCTCCCTGTAGTCAAACCTGCCTCTTAAATGACAATTTAGGGCCCATCCAGATTACTCAGGCTACTCTGCGTGTGTTAAGATCCTCAACCTAATTGCATTTGTAAAGCCCCTTTTGCCATTAAGTTAACATTCACAGGTTGCAGGGATTAGGATGCAGATATCTTTCAGGGCCATTATTCAGCCTCCCACATCATCATTTTCCACTGCCCTTCAACTTCCTTTTATACATTACATGCATTTTACAGGGGACACTGCTGAGATACCAGATCCTGAGAAGAGACAACATTCAAACGTTAATGGGTTAAATAGTGACCATTCACCATTTTATTAACAAATATTTAACAGGTATCTAGCAGGAATCTGGAACTGTGTTAGCCCTTGAAGCAAACACTGTAGACATCCCCCTGCTCTCATGGCGCTCGGCGGTCACGACGTCGTTACTAAATCACGCCTGCCCTCCCACTTACTTCCTTCTCTGTGGATTTGCCCTTCCTAGTCCAGCCCTGCCTTCCTGACCCTAAGCCGAGTAACACAGTCTTTCCGGGAGGATGGAACAAGAACAGAATTCATTTCCCATGTAACATGACTGAGTTAATAGCATTAAAAACCTACTTAGATGATGTTTCACTCTTTAGTTATGTTTACTTCTCCTAACCTGAAGTGGCATGGAAAAATATTGCAGTATCCCAGGCATGGGTTAAACTTGCGAAGGCTCCTAATCTCCTCTGAATAGGGATTAGCGACTGCATAAATATAGGCCAAGAAAGAGCTGATTCCTGGAGGATGAAAGCTGCTTTCACCGCAAAGTGCTAAATGACGACTCAGATACATGAACTGTTTAGTTTCCCTCTTTACAGATAGGGGTCTGCTTCCACCTACTGGCTGGAGAATTTCACAACCATCAGTACAACACAGGTAATTTCCACTTGGATCTTTGTATCTGTTTCTGATTCGTAGCCATAATGTCAGCTCCTGTCTACCAAGGACTTCTTGACTCCAGAACCTACCAGCTGTCTCTAGTCCCAGCTTCTGGAGTGATTGATTCGACGAGCCAGTGTGTTATGTTACGAAAATTGTTAGGCAGCTACGGATAGCCAAGGGATCTAAGAGGACATCTGAAGCCATGGAGACGTCCATAGGACACAGCACACTAAGAGAGGCCCAAGGAAAATGGATAAGATGATTCAAGGAAGTAAGGTCATGGCTGGAATTTCAGGGGACATTTGACTAGCAGTAGTTGAGAAAGGAGAATTCTGTTGCTCCAAACACAATGTTGGGGATTGTGACTGGTCTTTGTTCAATCACGTGAGAGCAAACAACTTGAGAATTCTCCAGGAAAGTTAGAATTTCCAGAGAAAGAATGTTTACTTGGTGGTCCATAGTGTTAAGAATATATTAGAAAATAGGGCTAATTAGGATTTCTATTACAGAGAACGAAATGCTATACTGGTGCTATTCAACAGGATACACATTTTTGCCTTTTGAGGATGAAAAAATATTATCCTGAGTTTGAGCCAAAGATACCAGAAAGGGATGAGGGAAATAATATCTGTATCATATGAAATATATTAGAGGGCTTTATCATAAGGTCCTATGGAATTAGCATAAATACTGTCTCTAATCAAGTAAATGCAAAATGAAACAACAGTGAGTTTCCATTTTGCAACTAACTGTCCAAAATGGAAAAAAAGATATGACCGATGGCTATAAACTGAGAGGTGCAATATATATGGAGGAACTGTTGTTGATAGACCCTTTCTGGAAACCAATTTGAAAAGTGAGTTTTTAAAAGCTTACACTCTTTGAATCAGTAATTTTGGTGCTAGGATAGTATGCTATAGAAATAATCATAGATGTGTTCAAAAACTAGAAGATGTTCATTACAGTACTGTTTATGATTAGAAAATGCCTATTGTAATAACTACCACTTACTGAGTGAGTATAAAATCTGACATTGTGCTTGATCCTTGATCCTGAGGGATAGCAGGAAATGAAAGGGAAAGAAAAGGGAGGAGGAGAAAAAGGGAAATCATGTATGAAAACAGAATTAATAGAGCACTTCCTATCTTTTTTGTTTCTTGACAGCTTAATGATTTGGTATTTCAGTCCTTGGAAAGAGTTAGGTTAAAGGTAAAAGCCTTAGGAATAATTTAAGTGAGACCTTGACCCTGGCCTCACACCTTAAACCAAAGTTAATTCAAAATGGAGTATAGACCTCAGTGTAATAGCTAAAAATACAAAACCTCTGGAGAAAAATGAGAAAATTTTAATTGACCTTGATTTTGGCAAAGATTTTTCACTTAGAACATAAAAAAGCACAAAATGTAAAGAAAGAAACAAATTAGACACTATCAAGATTTTAAACTTTTGCTCTTGAAAATCTTTGCAAACATTTATCCTTTGTTAGAAGACATCTACCAAGAACCCTTACAGTTCAGTAGTAGGAGCACAATTCCAGTAAGAACTGGGCAAAAGATTTGAGCAGACATATCAATGACAACAAAGAAAACCCATGGTATGTTTCTCTTGTTTGGCTTCTTTCATTTCTCTCAGCACAGTTTGTAGTTTTAAGTGTACAGTTCCTTCACAACTTCTGTCAAAAGTGTTAAGCATTTCATATTTTTATACTACTATTAATTGCAATATTTTAATTTCAATTTCTAACTGTCCAGTGCTAGTATATAGAATAGGGTACCAGACACTATTCTAGGCACTGGGGATACAGCAGAAAATAAAATAGACAAAGAACTATCCTTGCTCTTTCAGAGTTTACACTGTAACGTAAATGTATCAGTGCTAAGGCAGAGAAAGGCAGACAATAAACAAAATAACATGACTAAAATTCATAGCATGATGAATGATGAGATAAAAATAAAGTAGTAAGAGGTCAGAGTGGGTAATATTTAAAATAATTTTCAGAGAAGACCTCACTGGGAGAGTATCATTAGGGTGAGAACTAAAAGATGCTGATTGAGTGAGTTATGCAGATATCTGGAGAAGGACATTGTAGACAGAAACAACAGCCAGTCCAAAGATTCTGAGTACAGGGTCTCTGTCTTATAGGGCCTTGAGGCCATCCTTTGGACTTTATGCTGAGTGATGTAGGAAACCATTGGAGGATTTTAGCAGAGCAATGTCATGACATGACCTGTTTTAACACGATGATTCTGGCTGTTGTGTTAAAGTTTATGTAGGGGGGTAAGGTTGTAGGGGTGGTGCGTGTAAAGGAGATAACTTGAGATACAATTTGAAGGGTGCTGCAACAACTCAAGACCAGAGTAATAACTGGGGTGGTGGTGAAAAGCAGTCAGATTCGGGATATATGTTAAAGTAAAGCCTGATAATTGTATAATGGAGGAGTCAAGAATTATTCCAACATTTTGTGAGTGTGTGCAACTAGAAAAATAGAATTACAGCTTACTGAGATGGAGAATATTCCGGGAGGAGGTCTGGGAAGGGAGGATGATGAGAAGAGCTTGGAAAATATTAAGGATGAGGTGCCTCTGACACCTGTAAAGGGGGATGGTGGGCAGGTAGTGGAAAAATCTAGGGCTCAGGAGTGAAGTCCTGGTCAGAGGTAAAAATTTGGGAATTAACAACATATAGATAGTATTAAGACATGAGAAAAAAAAGAGATGATCAAAATATAACAGTTAAATCCTGAGACACTTTAATTAAGAGGTCAAAGTATATAAAGGATTTAGTAAATGAGCTTAAGATAGAGTAGCCAGTGAGTTAAGAGGAAACTCACAAAAGATGGTGTCCTGGAAAGTATTTTCAGGAGGGAATAATTAGCTCTGGACAATGCTGCTAATAGGTCAAGTCAGATGAGGATGCCATCACATGCGGCATTTAGGTAACTTATGACTTAAGCAAGAGTAGTTTGAGTGAAGAGTTGGGGCAGGGGGGAACTTGACTGAAGTGTGTTCAAGGGAGAATGTGAGGGAAGGAATGGAAAACAATCATTATAGATAAGCCTTTTATGAAAAAATTTTAAGTGTGAAAATAGCACAGAAATAGAGTAATACCTGGAAGGGGAATGGGACCAAAAAAGGATTTTTGAAGATGGGAAAGTGATGGCGTGTTTATATGGTGATGGGAACATGTCTTTAGAAAGGAAAAACTGCTATCCTTGGGAACACAAGAGGAAGTAATCTGGTGCACACACAAGTGGAGTTTGGCCTTAGCTATACAGACAGTTCATCAAGGCAGAGTATGTGGTACTGATGCTATTGGCAGACAGATGTGGTGAAAGGAGCTTTTGGAAGTTTTGTTCTTCATTTTTGTCAGTGAAATGGTCATCAGCTGAAGGTGGAGGTGGGAAAGGATGTGTCAAGAGTTTTGAGGAGTGAAATGAAGGCAAAAAATAAGTTACTCAAAAATCAAGATGACTTGGACTGGGAAAATGCAACATGACACCTGAACAAAAGAAAGGCCCATTTGGGTTTCATGATCATAAATTTAAAGTCAATAGGGTTGAGCATTTTTCTTCAACCTCATTCAGCAGCATGGATGAATGGATTCAATCCAGGCTGTAGTTTTGTCAAGCAATTCAAATGATGCAAAGGGTCACAAATGACTTGAAGCTGTATGGAAGAAAGGTTATGGGACCATTAAATTGAACCTAGATATGGAGGGAAATGAAAGCATGAAATAAGGAACAGTGACATCTCTGGTAGAATCAACTGATGGTCAGATAGATCCTGGTTGGTGGAAGCATTGCTGTGTCCACAGTATTACAGCCCATGAACTGGCAAGATAGTGAAAATTTAATCCTTGCAAGTGATATGATGGAGAGGTCGCAGTTTCGGTGTGACAAAGTCTACGATAAGGCCATTGGTCAGGAAGAAGCAAGACCACTGGAGAAGAGAAGATTGAAAAACTAAGAAGTCAGAGAGTGAGAAGGATTCTCTTCATGGTTGTTGAAATCATCAATAATTATGACAGCAGGAGTACTTTGAGAGATTGGGTTTGAACCAAGAAGTGGGAGTGACTCAAGGACTGATGGATGATTCCAAGAAGCAGAAGAGACAGAGTCTCAGAGAAGAGAACGTGGAAGCAGCAAAGGAAGGAAAATTGGAAACTAGCGCATCTGGCATGGAGCGACGTGGAGAGTAACACTGCCCTCACTGATCACAGCAGCAGGAGAAGCAGTGTCTTCAGGGAACGGCCAGGTTTAAGTTAGAGCAAGAAGGTGAAGCAGAGAAGTTTCAGGGAAGAGGCTAAAGGTAAAGGGAATTCCACTTGTGATTAACCATGAGTTCCAAAAATCTCAAGAGAAGGATCTCGGTTCAGGATTGGGGGAGGGAAAGGAAATGAGGGGCAGATACAGGGGTGGGCAGAGCCACTTGGGGATTAGACAGGAGCTGATGAGAGTGATCAGAGAATCCCGACCTTCCTGTGGTGGTGACTAACACAAGAGAGATGATGGCCATGGTAAGCTTCAACATGATGGCGCCAGAGCTTCAGTGTCGGTGGGGAGGAAGGCGTGGGGTTCTTCGTAGGAGTATACAGCCTCCTGGAGCTGTCTCTAGACCACTGTCAAGGGAGGTGTGTTGGGACGCATCTGCAGGTTGGCTTTGAACCTGAAGGCTCCCTCTTCCAGAATGCCTGTGGCACCCATCTGAGCACTCTGGAACTAGAAACTGCTGGGTACATGTCTTAGAGATTTTATTTCTACTCCTATAATATGAATTAATTGCTTTAAATATTTATAATACACTAATGTCATATAATGAATCTTATTAGGTATTAGGTATTGAATCTATCATTTTTCAGGTACTGTGTAGAGCACTTTACATTCTTTAATCCTTACCCCAAGTATTGCCTTCCTGTTTTACAGAAATGGATATTAATGCTCAGAAAGTTTAGATCACCTGCTTAAGTTCGTATTGCTACCAAGGAGCAGAGACAAACTGACATCAAGGTCTATCAGATTTCAAAGAGAGACATCATCAGAACAGTGGAAGTAAATGCCAATAAGGTTGTTTTTAGCAACTTTTTAGCAATTTTTACAATTCTATCGACCCATGGATGTCAGCAAAATATTGATCGTGAAAGAACTGTTGCAATGTCTTTCCCCTACTTTTGTTCCTCCGCAAGTCACACAAGAACAACAGTCTCAGGACTTAAACAGTCGCAGAAAAAATAAAGGGCAAAGGCTCTTTGACCTCAGGAAACCCTCTGGAATTTCACAAGATAGCTTTAGTTTAGGAGTTAGAAACACTCTAGTTAATCTGTACTGTTTTACCATCCTTCTCTATAGTTGTCTCAAAACAAGGTGATGCGCCTTGCGTGGCATAGAAATTTGAAGAGAAAATCATTAGCACAGGAACACCAAAGCTGTATGCCGACTCCAAATGGAAAGGAAGTACCGAAGTCACCTGGAAATGTTCTCCAGCTCTGCCACTGGAGTTCTCAAAATCTGGTGTTACATAAAAATTTACCGAAGTGCTTATTTTAAAAAAGTATAATCTTGGGTCAACTGAATCAGAATCCCCTGGGTGCAGGGCCCAGACAACTACAGATTCTGACTGAGCAGAGGGGTATTTGGGAGCCTGGACCCTGATCTTCCCTGCCCCAGAACTACATTTCTCAGTTCCCTTTCATTGAGGAACTAGACTTCCTAACCTTTCCTCTCCATGCTCTGGTTCTTCCCGGGATTCCAACAGTTCCAAGAATAAACCAGGATAGAACTAATCTATCAAATAACTGAGATTCAGAACTTAAATAAATACTGTTGCAGCTGTAGCAACAACGGCCCTGCAGAAGTGATAAGAGGTAAAAATGTTTTCAAATTTGCATCCTCAGATTGCTATTTATGTAAGTACATATATTCATTCCCATTGCTCTCTCTCTATAATAGCCATATATATGTATACAAATATGTATAGTGCTCTCTGTAGAATACTTTGCATATTACATGTAAATATAATACATGACATTCACTATATAACGCATATAACATATGCCATTCATTCATGTCAGAAGTGTCTGAATCTTACTTGCATTAGTACATCTCCAGAACAGAGCCCAGTGTCTGGGATGTAGATGTATTCTAGGGAATCTTGTGAATGAACGAACGAGTGCACAAAATGTCATCCCTCTTCAAAAAAACTTTCAATTGGGTCAAGCCCTCCCCTCCTCTAAAAACACAGTTAATAGAAGGAAATTATGGGACCTCTCTTTCTGCAGACTTTGATATAAGAAATCTCCCGTGCAAAGTAGCCTTGACCTTTGTTATCATTAAAAACTTTGTCTTAGAAGACTTATCTTGTAATGAATTGGCACTTTACTGTTCCATATGGGACATCCAGGATCTAGACACATCATATTAGAACTGCACCCAAGCATCAAGCAAAAGAGTATATTTTATCTTTTGAAAGCTAAAGTAACCTGTAGACCAGTTTTGAAAATTGTCTGGAAATCTTTTCTATGTGGAAAAGTTTTAAATACTTTGGATAATCTGTTGTATTTGTATTTTTAGAGAAAAATATCTTATGCAACCAACTTGAGTAAGCAAATATAAATTATTTTCAGAAATAAAGCTTAATTTTTGAACTTCTACATACAAATAATTTACACATTCTGAGAAATGATTAACATAATTAACATAACAAAATATAGGAATGCAGAGAAGATTCTTAGAATAAGTGGTTAACTTTCTTCTATTTACCTTGGACAATGACCTAACAAGGTAGTTAATCATCATTGGACTGTAAAAAAAAATATAGCCAACCAACTATTTAACAAGAGACTCCAACAACAGATAAAGGGATGGACCTATTGCTGTTCCTGTAGGATCCAAAGTCCAGGTAAGGACCTCTGAGATTCTTGAATTTCAGTGTTTCTTCTATGTGAGAAACTACAAAAAATTTCAAGGAAAAAAACTGTTTTGATAGACATGATAAATGTCATGTATTTTATGCTTTGTGTCTTCTACACACTTCTAGAGGTAGCAGAGCCTCCGGTTCATGAACTTTTGAAAATAAAATACAGAAAACCAGATATTTATAATTTAAAAATAAAGTTTGAAATCCAGGTCCTTCCTGTTACTTTCTGGACAAGTGCAACTTCGGTCTGGAAAAAATGTACTTCTGGTTACCTTCTCAAAATATGCTACAAGGCAATTCTTTTCACTCACTGTATAGAATTGGTAGACTTACTCCCTATTTCTTTGATTCTATCATAACTGGGTAATGTGGGGTGAAGAGTTAGTCAGCAAACATGAAGAAATGGGATGTGTCTCGGAGCCACTTACCTGACTCTATTTTCCTTGCTTCAACTCAAGTTCTACTCGAGGTGAGAGAAAAGAAAGAGGTTTTCTAGATAATTTTATCTCTGATTATATGAGAAAAAAATTCTTAGCAGAGTTCCGGGCATAAACTAAGAACCCAATAAATATTAGTTCCCTTCCCCAATTCAGGAAGGTGGCTACCCTTTTAATTATTATTTTTATTTAATTAAAACTGATTATACCTCAATAAAAAATATATAAATAAAAAAAACCTCTTACATCATTTACAGACCCAGAAAAAGTCTAAGAAGTTAGTAGACTTTTTCCCTCCTCAGTACCACAGGTACATGGTAGGAACCGGGTCACTCGGCTTGCCCTGCTTTTCTGTGCTCACTCAGATAGTAAACGCTTGCACAGATAAGCAGAAGCTGGTGAGATCTGCCCTCTACGCCACCCCTCAATCAAAAGGCAGAAACAGGATGTTCTATTCAGGGAAGAGTTGCGATGCTATGTCTGAATGCCTGTCCTATAAAATATTGTAGTTTATGTCTTATAAACATACTGTGTTCCCAAAATTCATTTACATGTTAGTTGGTTAGAGCTCTGAGAAAAAAAATGTCGAGGAAAAATAATGTTAAAATATCTTCAAGTCAGGCTTAACATGCCATGGCAATGTGGAAAGTGTGGTGTTTAGCGTCAACCCTAAGGTGACATTCTAACTTTTTAACTTCTTTGTAGTGATTTGTTACAATTTAATCTTTCTTGGAAATGAGGTAAAAGTACCTACATTTCCAACTTTTTTTCCTGGATATTTTTTCCCATTATGGAGGAGAGAGGTGTGGGATAGTAGTCTGTCTGGGAAAACAGTGGAAATACAGGGAAAAATAATGACTATGTTACAAGGGATATTCTCCAGTGGAGCAGGGGTGCTGGAAATGTTATTTCAACTGGGAGTAATGGGAAAAAAATCTAAGAGGGGTGATTGGGGGCAAAATTACAAACAAGAGACGAGGAAGAACATTATAGGTTAAGAAGAAACATACAGATAGGCAGAGACCTTTCTTCTGGGACAATGGTCCCACGTAGTGGGAAGCGCTTACAGGCATACTGGGAAGTAAGAGCAGAAACAAGGACTGGGTTATTTTGGGAAGAATGTCAAATACGAAATGTGGATTTTATTTTGTGTGGTACAAGGGACCCCTGAAAGAGTCTGAGGATGAATATGATACACATAGGAAGGGGACAAGGATGGGAGACAGGTTAATCATTTAATCAATTGCAATAAACGAGGATAGGAGTGATGAGATAACAGCATTCGGGAATACTTTTTCAGTAGCCAACCCAACCAACCAGACAAACACGAAACTAAAGCTAAAGGGTGACTATCCACCTTTAAGATCATTCAGATTTGCAATTCTGCAATTGAGTGGTGAAAAAGGATTTCCTAACATTTAAGTCCTGAAGAAAGATAAGGAGATACTCAAGTGAAAAAAATGACATACGATTTACCAAAAGGCTGCCAGTGACTTTGGGACCACCAGATTACTGATTCTCTCCTCACTCCACTTCATTCAGTAACTGAACAGGCACAGGTGTATGTATGGAGCACATACTTGAAGTAGATAAGTGGGATTCACTTAGATGTACATTGGTGTGGGTTTCTGCATTCATATGTAAGACACATCTGCTCATATATACACAAGGGATAATGTGTTCAGGTAGTGATCATTTCTACAATTCTACATTAACCATTAAATATGCATTATGCCTACTTATGGACTTAACAGATTTATAACAGAGTCTCCATAAATCCTTGTTGAAGAGAGGAATAAATAAAATACCCAGTTGATCCTCATTATTTGTGGATTTGGTATTTGTGAATTTTCCTACTCACTAAAATCGATCTGTAACCCCCAGATCAATACTGCTGCTTTTTCATGGTCATTCATATACCTGCCCAGAGTGGCAAAAAATTTGAGTTGTCTCACACGAATGTTCTGAAGTCGGACAAGGGAGGACCATGCTTACTTGCTTCAGCTCTCATAAACAACTGCCCTTTTCACAGTCTACTTAATGCTTTTTTTTTTTTTTTTCAGTTTTGTGCTTTTTGTTGGTGATTTTGCTGTTCAGACGACTCTCTAGCGAAGCGCTGAAATGCTGCGCAGCGTTCCTAAGTTTAAGAAAGCTGTTATGTGCCTGATGGAAAAAAAATACATGAGTTACATAAGCTTCCCTCAGGCGTGAGCTGCAGAGTGTGACTAGCCACAAATTCAATGACACTAGGTCAATAATATAAATTAAATAAGGGGTCTTAACACAGAAACAGACATAAAACCAGGTTATGTATTGAATGGTTGACAAAAATGTTGTGACCTCAGATACACAGGAACGGACTCCGTATTTCCCCTAGCAGCAGTGTTTAGTGTCTGCTGCCTCTGTGTTTGCAGGGACTTTGGAGAACACAACTACTGCAAATAATGAGAACCAGCTGTATATATAACATATATTAACTGCATTGTATAATTAGTGCCTTATTAATAGTCATACATCTATGCTTATTTGTGTTTCTGTATAAACATGGATATTCTGGGTACATAAATATGTATTCTGCACATATGAATGATTAAGAATACATTTTCTCAACCTCAGTGAAGAACCCACTATTCCATTAAAAAAAAGAGCGAATCTAAGGAGCAAGCTGATTCACTTTACTAGTCTTTAAAATAGGGACTTAACATTCAAAATTGTAATTCCTTGTACATTTGACTCCAAAACTTCACTTGTAGGAATTTATCCTACAGAAATGATCACACATCAATAAACAGACTTCTTAAGAAAATTTTCTAATATGAAATAACCAGATGCAAACTAATCTAAATTAGGTCCTACCTAGACATCAAACTAGGTAGATACCAATGGACAATGGAATACCCTGTAACCATAAGAAAACAGAGGAAGTTATTTATTAATATGAAGTTGAATATATACAGCAGAGCAAAAAGAGAACAGGATTAATGGTATGCTGCCATTTGTGTTAGTTACAAATGCCTACCATATTTCTGGATAAGATTTTTTAGAAGTTAATGATACTGATCCTCAGAAAGAGAAACTGAATGCTGGGGAATGAGAGTTAGAGGAAAAATCTTTCCCATATGTCTTTTTTGATCTTTCGTGTTTTCAACTACATGCACATATTTTCTTTTTGTAATAAATGAACAAAATTAAAATAAAGTGGAATCACAATGGTGGTAAGGTTGAGCAGGCTCTCTGAGAGGTACTTAGAGCACACCAGACTCTTTTTAACAAATCCAAACTCTACCTACTTTTTGAGCCTGGTTCCAAAGGTATCTCTTCTATAAAACATTTTTAAGCCACTCATTACAATTCATTCTATTATTTTGCTATCCATTTTTGTCTATCTACTACATGCAAGGCACTGTCTGGCACTTTGCAAAACTATACACATGGATGAAACCTACATTTGCCTCCCTAAATCTTATAATGTAGATATACAGAAAATATAATAAAATTTTATCTCTGACAAATAATTACTAATTTAATCTAATCAATCAATAAAATATTAATTAATCTAATCTAATAGAGTGTGTGATTGTATATTACCTGATTTATTTGTTGTTTCAAGTTTTTCTCCATACATTTATCTTCCTAAATTACAGTCTCACTAAAGCTAGGCATTTGTGTATGTGTGTGTGGTTTTTCTCCCCTCCTTTTGTGTCCCAAGTTTCCCTAGCCCAGTGCTCAGGACACAGCAGACCTTGAATGAATATTAGTGGACTTGCTGATGATCGATGTTGATCCTGCAGCATTTATTTCTGAACTGAATACTGTTATTGTGTACAGTGAGATAAATTATACTTTTTCTCCCCAAAAAGGCAATCATTTCGAATCAAACATCGACAACAACTGAAAGCATTCACATGCTCGCTGCAGTTCAGTGATGGACCAAAACCAACATTTGAAGATGGCAGAGATACAGCCTTCAGAAAAAAGGAAAACTAGATTCTACTGCGATGGATTCAAGGTGGAATGAGTTTCATGTTTTCAAACTGAAATAAGTGAAGGGAGAATTTTTATTTAAAGAAAAGGCAGCCAGTGTTTTAAAAGAACATTTTACTTCAAAGTAGAGTTTTCAACTGAAGCATATATTAACATAGTAACAGGATGATCTATATCTTGATTTAAATCAGTCTTTAAATCTGAAAAAAAAAATATTTCTTTGGTGATATTTCTGATGGTTAAGAGTTTATTAATGTCGAAAATTTGGAAAGATTTTGATATCTTTTTTCTGATTCTTGATGGATCAAAAGATACTTTTAGATGTGATTAAAATAAAAGCAGTCTCTGTGTAATGGATAATATGTAAAAAAATATTTTCACATTTGACTTATAAACAGAGAAGTTAATCAGCCTTGTGATTCACTTGTGGTCTTGACTTACTCAAATTATTTTTTTGAGAGAACAGCATTTTTTATTCTAATAACTCAAATAATACAGTCTTATGAGAAAAGGCCCATAAAAACAACCAAAAGACCTAGCCCAGAGACCTAATTGATGATTTAGGAAAGCCATTTAATTTTTCCATATGCAAGCTGGTAAAAGTAGTAATTCTGTCTCTTGCTTTTGTCACAAAACAGTGGGACACTAAATGATATAGTCTGCATTGGGATTTTCTTAGATAGGGAAAAAAATACTCCTTGAGCACAGTGTTAAGGCAACCAAGGCTCCAGGAAATTGAGAAGTTTACCCCAAATCATCTATGCTGTAGATGGAAAACTCTTGAGCCTAAAGCAAAGCCTTTAAACTTCCTCTAGGGAAGACTAGAGGGAAAAAAAAATCAGTCAGCCTTCCTTTGATCAATATTTAAAGTGTTTTCCTTAAAGTTGTAGTTTTATCTAGCTGAATAAAGATCAGAGATTAGACTCAACTGCAGTCATGTTATATAAGGTCTGTTTTAACTTCGTCCAGAGAACATGAAATCTGTTTATTTTCAGAGATTACTGGTGAAGTCTGTTCTGATGAAATAGTTAAATAATATTTAAGCAGAACAGCAGTCACCAGGAGAAAGTACTAGCTAATGCAGCTGTACCTCTGCTGCCTAGAGCTATTACGGTGTGTTGGATTAATTTGCTTTTAAACGTTGATGGTTACAGTGATTTCATTTGCACATGCGTACAAGGTGACAACAACCTAGCTGAAGCAAATAAAATTGCCAGAGTGGTCCCTTTGCAGCATATCTGGAGAAGAGCTTCGAGTTAGCAAGTTGGCAGTGTGTTTAAAGAAAGTGAATTGCAGCCCAGTAATAAAGATCAGAGAAGCAATAACAATAATAGTAGCTAACATTTTTAGTGAGCACTTACTGTATCCAGACACTATTCGAGTGTTTTACAAGTAGTGGATTTATTCCTTACCACAATTCAGTCAGCCAGATGCTATTATCTCCCTTTTACAGATTAAAAAAAAAAATCCAAAAAACTTAGAGAGGGCAAATGACTTTCTTTTCTATCCCTAAGCTCATAAGTGGTGGAGTTGAGGTCTGAACTCACGCAGTTTAATTCCAGATCCCATGATTTCGATTGTACTACATATTGCTAAAGTAACTCAAGATGTCCTGGTAAGCATGAATTTATAAGTGGGCTATTTAATCCTCTTCCTCATTCTGTGCTTCTAAAAATTCACCTTCACACCAAATAATTTAGTTTCAAGCAAAATATGCACGTGCTCACACACAAATACACGTGTTGTTACTAATGCATACACAGGCTTAGCAGGGAGAAATGTGCAAAAGAGCAAACAGATAATGATTTTGAATAACAACAACGTATTTTGATTCTTTCAATTTCCTTTCCTTCAATTTTTAAGCTGAATCAAGGAGGTTATTACATAAACCTGACAGTAGAGCTGTTATCTTGACACTTGTCATTTCTGCATTTCAGATTTCTTGTACCACTGTGTTGTGATGAAAATTCTTTAAAAACACAAAAGTAATGCATCATTGTCGAAAGACATAAATATTAGGGCAAAATAAAAGTTCTCTCATTATACCTTTATTCCCACTTCACTTCCAGATATAATTAGGGTAACTACCCCATTTGTAACCACAACGCTATCCATATTCCACAGTTTTCCTCTGGTTCACCTTCCTCCAGCCATATTAGCCTTTTGGCTATTTCTCAAGAACGCCAAGTGCACTTCTGACTTGGAGAAGCTTGTACCTGCTGTTTCCTCATCTGAAATGTTCTAGTCAAGACATCTTGTTCTTTCATCCCATTCAAATCTCTGTTTACACAGTACCTCTTTCTGACCACTTCATATATAATAACAGCATTTCCTACCCATAACTATTGAGCCAAATTGACTTTTTTCATAGCATTTATCACCACCTAACACTGACACACAAATGCACACATTAAGTATATGTGTGTGCGCATGTGTGTGCAAATGGAGTAAAACAACACAAATTTATTACAAGTTTATAATAATCTTACAGTTCTGAAGTTGAGAAGTCTGAAATTGGTCTCAATGGACTAAAATCAAAGTGCTGGCAGGGCTGTATTCCCTTCTGGAGACTCTAGGGGACAAATCATTTCCTTTCCTTTTCCAACTTCCAGAAACTGCCAAAGTTCTTAGGTAATAACTCTCTTCCATATTCAAAGCTAGTGATGGTTGGTCAAGTATATTTCTCCCTTTGCATCACATTAACACTGACTCTTTTGTCTCCCTCTCCCACATTTAAAGACCCTTGTGACTACATTGAGTTTATGGGGATAATTCAGGATAATCTCTTTAAAGTCATCTGATTAGCAACCTTAAATCCATTTGTAACCTTAATTCCCCCTTGCCATGTAACTTAACATATTCATAGGTATGCAGAGTAATGGCACTCAAAGATGTCCAGGTCCTAATCTCCAAAACCTGTAAAAATACATATTTTCCCCCTAGAGGAAGTCATTTGCCCTCTCTGTATCTAATTCTTTTCATCTGTGAAAGGGAAATAATAGCATCTGGCTGACAGAATTATGGTAAGGAATAAATCCACTAATAGAAGTAAAACACTAGAACAGTGTCTGGCATATAGTAAGTGCTCAATAAATGCTGGCTACTATTATTGTTATTACTCCTCTGGTCTTTATTACTGGGCTGCAATTAACTTTCTTTAAACACACTGCCAACTGGGAACTTGAAGCTCTTCTCCAAACGTGCTGGAAGGGACCACTCTGGCAGTTTTATTTCTTCAGCCAGTTTGTTGCCACCTTGCTATGCATTGTGTGAATGAAATCACTGTACAGGTCATTGAGATATAAAGTTAGGTGGCTGATTTGAGCTCTTCTTTTTTGTTTTGTTTTGTTTTAAATGTAGTTAATCACTATGAACTTCCTTCTTAATACTCTTTTTGGTACATCCCGTATGCTTTAGTATGTTGTGACTTCATTTTCACTTATCTTGAGGTATTTTCTAATCTCCTTTTCTAATTCTTTGACATACTGTTGCTCAAAAGTGTGTTGCTTAATTTTCACGTATTTGTGAATTTCCCAGTTTCGCTCTGCTATTGAGTTCTAGCTTCATTCTGTGGGCTGAAAAGATACTTGGTGTGATATCAGTCTTCTTAAATTTGTTGAAACTTATTTTGTGACCTAATGTGCAATTTATCTTGGACAAAGGTATGTGTGCACTTAAAATGAATGTGTATTTTGCTGTTGGTGGGTGAAATGTTTTGTGTATTTTTTTCAGGTCAATTTGGTCTATAGTGTTTTTCAAGTTCTCCATTTCCTTATTAATCTTCTATCTGGGTGTTCTGGCCACTATTTAAAATGAGATATGAAAATCTTCTACTAGTATTATATTGCTGTCTATTTCTCCCTTCTGTTGTGTCAGTGTTTGCTTTATGTATTTAGGTACACTGATCTCTGATGTGGGTGTCTGTATGTGCATATACATATACATATATATATATATATTTTGTGTGTGTATATAAATTTTATACATATATATAATTTAAGTAATTCTTTCGAAACTCCTTTCAATGTTAGTCTGTATGTGCCAAATATTTTGAAAACTTACATGCTTGAGAATATATATCCTTATAGTCAAACAACCATTTGGTTAAATATAAAATTCTAGGGTCTATGTTCTTTTACTTTAATACTTCAAAAATATTTTTGTTTATTTTTATACCTCACTTGCTGTTAAACAGTGATTTTTTATCTTTCATGTTGGATATTCTATGGGCAGTACCAATCTGAGGTTTTTTTCATCTTTGTTAAATACTAGGAAAATTGCATTTATTGTTCCTTTAAATATTTCTCCTCTCCTGTTTCTTTCTCCTTTTAAGAAATCTATTATTCAATTATATTATTCAATTATTATAAATTTTAATTCAATGTTTGTATATCTTAACTTCTCATATATGAATGTGTATATATCTAAATTATCTATTTATCATCTTTTTTCTTCCAGCTTTCATATATATTTAAATAATTAATTAAGGAAAATTTATGCCAGAAGAAGTTCATTTTTTAATAAAGCACTTTAAAATTTGCAAGCAAGTAAGGCTAATAACATAGGTAACAGCCAGGATATTACCAAAAGCTAGGGATTATGAGAGTGAACTCATAAAATTTGGCTGAAATGAATCAAATAAAAATACATCAAAATACACAGAAACTAAATATGATAAACTCAGTAAAAATGCAAAAGGAATTAACCACAAGGTGTTTATCTATCCAAAGTGAGTTTGGGAAATATAATTGCCTGTAATTAGTAAATAATAGAAAAAAAGAAGAAAGATTAAATATCAAAAAATTTAAAAAGTGGTTTGTCTCAGTGTATTAAAATTATATAAAGCAAAATTAAATAAAAAGATGTAGATTTACAAAGATAAAGACATATGTTTTTAAAGCATAATGTTTGATTTTTAATAAAATTAAATATTTGGCCTGGGTATACTACCCGATTTATGCATCAGACAAGTGCTTTTTAGTTTTTTCACTCTGTAATACACGTTTCTAACTTAGTTATGATATATCTTACAGAGATCATGGGAAGGGCTTTGGCACTGAAAACTCTTCCTGTTCTTCCACTAGTGCTAAGAATGATATATTTAAATGGAGAATGTGAATGGAGCAAACTTTCAGAAATAAGCCTTATATTAATAAAGAGAAAAAAAGAGGATAAATCAATAGTGGCCTTCCAAATTCCACACATTTTTGATGCACTGACATTCACAAATACATTCATGAACTCATAAGTATCATTCCTTTGAATGTTACAGTGACCCTATAAAATAAGCAAGTTAATTATTACATATTTTCTTTTAGTGGATTAGGAAACTGAAGTTCAGTAAATTGTGTAACCTTTTCATCTTTGTTAGGTTAGTAAGTAAAAAAAAAAAAGAGAGAGAGAGAACTATATCTAGACCTTCTGATTGCGAAGTACATTCTTTTTTCTTGCATCGCATGCACACCAAGTCCATGGCTAGTTTTCTACTTTTGCTGAGAACAGTTCACTGGGTGAGAAGTTATCAGAAGAAAGAAGGGGAAAAGAGTATGAGATATGAAATCCAGATATGAAATAAAGCCAGGTAAAAAAATATATAATGAATCTAAAACCTAGTTTTTTCTGAAACACACCAGCAAATTGTATTCCAATCTTGTTTGGAAATAGTATATTAAATCTATAGTACTTAAACTTAATTCAAAATTAAACTAAACCTTATGAAAATTGAGAGCTAATAAAAAGGACAGTCACAAAGTGTTCTAGCTAGGAATTCTTCTAAGCAATTGTACAATTTAAAGGTGAGAAGAAGACAATCAATTTATCTCAGTAAAGCAAATAGCACAGTAATTTTAGGTGACAAATATTCTGAAATTAAGACTAATTAGTGGGTGACATCAGCATCATGGTAGCATGAGATTCTCCCTTTTTCTCTCCCCTTTATTCTACAACCAGTAAAACATCCACAACCTAACAAAGCTGACTCTGGACAACACACCAGGATGCCAGAGAATTCCACACATCTGTCCAGCCAAAGTTGGACGGGTTGGAACACACAGGGGACATGGAATTGGGAGGACAGCAGAGGCAGGCCCTGTGATCCCAGACCCCTATCCGTGGCTGCTCTGCTGAGTCTGGAGCCTCAGAGAACCTGGTAGCATCAGAGGAGGCATTGCACACAGCTCTAGCCTCCCAGCCACAGCAGCGCCTGCACCTACAGAGAACTGGGCAGCAATGGCAAAGTGACCTGCAACCCCGTCTTCCAGTTGGGGAGGTGCCCACAACTCTGGCTCACCCCAGTTGGTGCACCGTGAACCTAACAGTACCAGACACAGCAGAGGCATCTGCCATCCTGGCTTCCCAGCCACCCATTCTCTCCCTCCCTCTGCGGTGGAGGAGCCTGTGACTCAGGAGATCCTGGAACAGTGGAAGCGCCCACCATCCCAGTGCCCCAGGTGGTGTCTCTGGCAGCAGTAAGGAACCAACAACCACAGAGTCACAAACAGTGACAATGAAGGCACCAGGCTACACCACTGACAGAGGTGGTGGAGGGTGGAAAATGCTTATTTTCAAATATACTAGAGGGAGCTCAGGTTAGAGTGACCAAAAACCTGTGCTGTCGCATTACCTACTGAAAACATCATCCTCAGTAGTAAAAAAAAAAAAAAAAAAAAAAAAGAGTTATTCCTCCAAGACCAGGAACAAGACAAGAATGTCCACTTTTACTACCTTTGTTCAACACAGTATTGGGAGACATAGTCAGAGCAATTAGGCAAAAAAAGAAATAAAAGGGATCCAAACTGAAAAGGAAGAAATAAAACTGCCACTATTTGTGAAAGATATAATTTTACATAGAGAAAACCCTAAAGACTCCCGCAAAATGTTATTAGCAATAATAAACAAATATAATAAGGCTGCAGGATATGAATCAATACACAAAAATCTGTTGTGTTTCTATATGCTAACAATGAGCTTGTTAAAAGAGAAATGAGAAAACAATCCCATTTACAATTTCAACAAAAAAGAAGGAAATATCTAGGAATAAATTTAACCCAGGAGGCTAAAGACTTGGACACTTGAAAACTGTAAAACATTGTTGAATGAAATTGAAGATGACACAAAGAAATGGAAAAATATTTCATGCCCATAGAGTGGAAGAATTAACATTGTTAAAATGTCCATATTACTTAAAACAATCTACAGATTCAATGCAACCCCTATCAAAATCCCAATGATGTCTTTCACCGAAAGGGAACTAAAAATTCTAAAATCTGTATGGAACCACAAAAGACCTCAAACAGCTAAAGCAATCCTGAGAAAAAAAGAACAAAGCTTAAGGTATAATACTCCCTGATTTCAAAATATATTATGAAGTTATACTAATCAAAACAGTATAGTATTTTAAAAAAACCAGACACATAGATCAATGAAATGGAATTGAGAGCCCAGAAATAAACCCACACATATATGGACAAGGAACAAAGATCATACAATGAAAAAAAGACAGTCCCTTAAGTAAATGACTTTGGAAAACTGGACCGCCACATGCAATAACACTAGACCACTATCTCACACCATACAAATAGATCAACTCAAAATGGATCGGACTTAAATGTAAGAACTGAAACCATAAAACTCCTAGAAGAAAAGACAGGCAATACACCCTTTGATATTGGCCTTAGCAATAACTCTTTGGATATGTCTCCTCAGGCAAGGGAAACAAAAGAAAAAATAAACAAATGGTACTACATCAAATTAAAGAACTTCTGCAAAGCAAAGGACACCATCAACAAAACGAAAAGACAACTTACTGAATAGAAGAAGATATTTGCAAATCATATGTCTGATGAAGAGGTTAATGTCCAGCATATGTAAAGAACTCGTAGAACTTAAAAACCAAAAGCCAACCTGATTAAAAAATGGGCAGAGGACTTGAATACACATTTTCCCAAATAAGACGTACAGATGGTCAACATGCACACTGAAAGACATTCAACATCACTAATTATTTGGGAAATGCAAATCAAAACCACAGTGAGATATCATCTCACACCTCTCAGAATGACTATCATTAAAAAGGCAACAAATAACAAATGCTAGGGAGGATTTGCAGAAAAAGGAATCCTTGTGCATTGTTGGTGGGAATATAATGCTATGGAAAAAAGGATGGAAGTTCTTCAAAAAGTTAAATATAGAACTACCTACCATATGATCCAGCAATTCCACTCCTGGGTATTTATCCAAAGAAAATAAAAACACTGATTCAAAAAGATATATGCACCCCTATGTTCATTGCAGCATTATTTATAATGGCTAAGTTACGGAAACAACTCAAGTGCCCATGGATAGAAGAAAAGATAAAGATGTTGTTTACATATACAATGGAATACTACTCAGCCATAAAAAGATGAAACCTTGCTACTTGCAAGAACATAGATGGACCTTGAGGGTTTTATACTCAGTGAAATGTCAGATGGAGAAAGACAAATACCATATAATTTCACTCATATGAAAAACAAACTGACTGAAAAACAAAGTAAATGAACAAACCAAAGCAAACTCTGTAGATACAGACAACAGAGTAGTGGTTATCAAAGGGAAAGAGGTGTAGGGAGGGCAAAATGCATAAAAAAGGAAACTAACTTTTTGGTGGTGGGCACACTGTAGTGTATACAGAAGCAGAAATATAATGTTGAACATAACGAAACTTTTTGAAAAGTTTCAAGAAGAAAAGCTGATCTTGGTTATAAAAACAAGTATTTTTCAATAATATTGGATATATTCATAAATCAATTCTATAAATTATCATTGCACTTTCCTCAAAATAAATTTGAATTCTTTAATCAAAGTATTCAATGAATGGTAAAAAATTTCATTTTTAACACTTTTTGCATATTTCAATTATTGAAATCATAATTTGCAAACAGAATGTAAAAAAAGAGCTGAACAAATTAATTGATTAGCGATTATATAATGTATAAAATGTAATTTGTAATTCTAAAACTGTGTTTTAAAATATCTTGACATATGGAAAAATTATTTTAATACAGGTCCTATTTGAATTGGATAAACTTATATTCTGTACCTGAATAAAATGTAACTGAAAATACCTATAGTTTTCCAGCACTGAAAATTGTCAAATGTTAAAAAAGAAAACCTTATTTTTCCTCATATAAATACTTTACAACAAAGATACTCTAAAGAGAGGCAAAAATGATAGTACCTGTGATATTTAGAATACAAAATGTACATAGGTTAATATTTTTAAAAAGGAATTGAGAATATTTCCATTTAGCTCAACTTGCTATGGGCTTACTAAGAGAATATTTTCTTCATTAAAAACATTATGACCTGCAGAGAAGAGTCAATTGAAAATGCTGACAATTTCAAATTTAGTAATCATGAAATGCAATTCTGATGATTTCAGATAATTTTATGAATAGACTAAAATGTTTAAAAATAATTTGAAAAATATCCTTCAGAAAAATCATAGTGACATAACATTAGAGACAAATACTCATAAAAAACTGACTAAAGCACATGGATATATGCAGATATACATACTACTGGTATACATAAAAAAATCAATCAAGAATAATTACACTGTGTACACATAATTCTTATAATATAAATATTAAAGTAAGCAATGAAAAGAAAAATTTTTTAAATGTTTCCATCAATTTACTTGGATATATATTTTTATTTGAAAAAATAGAATAGTAACAAAAAAGTTATTGATCAATACAATTTCAAAAAATGTTTAAGCTTAATTTTTCACCACCCAATTTGCTCTAAAAAGTATTCCAGTTTATATGATCAATTATATATTTACTCTAGGTATAAAAGAGATACAAACCAAATTCCTACGAGGGTAAATAAAGCTTTACTACAGATGTGTCACTGAGGTAAACATTAAAAAGCTGAATTCACAGAAATAGCATAGAATAGTGGCTGCTAGGGGCAGAGGGTGGGGGAAATTGGGTAACGCTGGTCAAAGGGTATAAACTTTCAGTTAAGGATGCGTAAGTTCTGGGTATCTAATGTACAGCATGATGACAATGGTTAATGATACTATATTACATACTTGAAGTTTTCCTAAGAGAGTACATCTTAAATGCTCTCACTACAAAAATAAAAAATAGGTAACTATGTGAGGTGATGAAGGTGTTAACTAGCTTTATTGTTCTAATCATATCACAATATATGTATATGTCAATCACAATGTGGTATACCTTAAATTTATACAATTTTGTCAATCATGTTTCACTAAATCTGGAAAAATAAAACCTCATGCAGTACTCCCATTGCTGCAAATGGAGGAAAGCAGTCAGACTACTACAAATAAAGCAAATGAGAGGTAACAAGGGTCTGAGTTAGAACAACAGAGAGATGAAGGAGAAGTAGACTAGTATATTAACTCCAAGAAATGTTGCTTTTCCGTGTGCGAAATTCTTGTGTTCCAATCACAGTTCTGCTACACTTTTAGCTTTATTCCCTTAAATAACTTGGTTAAATAATTCCCTTAGTTAAATAATAATCTCTACAAGTTATTATTCTTACTTGTAAAATGAAGAGTAATACTTGCCATGCAAAGACTATGTGAGCATTAGAAATAATACTTGTAGAGTACTCAGAACACGTCCTAGCAGATACTAGCTTCCATATAATAACATGATTTATATGCATGCCCTTCCTGTATTCATTGGAAACAGAAATACCTAGTGGACGGGAAGGTATTAAGTTCTCTGTAGGATGTCTGATGCAAACCTTCATCTGTGCTGTTAAACATGTTTCAAAAGCTATAATGCCTAGTGATAGTTTCTGTTTAGACAAATTTAGAGATGTGCTAAGATCTATGTCATAGGAAATAATAGATTACAAAGAAAGTACACACATCTATCCAGAAAATGTGGCATAAACTAGCATATTGATTATGCATATTTATTTCAGATACTGTATTTTTCTCATTCTTATAGTTTATTTTTATAGTTTTTGGTAAAATTTTCTATTTCATTTATTATGAGATTGTTTTCCTTTACTTGAAAGGCCTGGTTAGATTAGTTGCTTTAAAATTCTTGTCCAGTAACACTAACTTAAGTGTAATGTAAAGGTTGGTGTTGGCTGATTGTTATTTTTCTTGAGAACTGGTCACATTTTCCTGGCTCTTCAATATGGTGGTAATTTTGGACTTTGTTTCATTCTTCCAAAGGGTTTTGATATTTTTTGCTTGTTTTATAAGGCAATTAAGTGTGTTGACCTCAAACTGCAAGCTCCCTTAAGCAGGAGTTCAAATCTCATTTCAATTACTTTATCCTTAGCTGGGCTAACCTGAGGTGCCCTGTTCATGCATGGCTCACAGGTCAAAGATTTGGGCAGTTTATACACAGAATCTGGAGCCCCTTCTCTAGATGTCTTCCTTATGAGATTCTTCCCTTTTAGGTAGCAGCGGTTAACCTAAACTCTTCTTTCTCATTCTTCAGGCAAAAGGACTGTGGGTTTTTAAAAAGTGTTTTCGCTTTTCTGAATAATGCTAACTGTGGCCTCACCTTAAAGCCATGAGAGTGACAAACTAAACTCAGGCATTTCCTTCTTTTAAGTGTCAACTCCTGTCCACAATCTGATGACTTTTGTTTGCTCTCCTATGCTTTTAGATGTTTTTTGTTTTCCCCTCACACTTTATCATTATTTGCTGCAGGATCAGTCCATGGGAGCTTATTCAGCTATGTTGGAAGTGGAAATGGTTATAAATATTTAAAAATCACCCTGGCTGTGGTGTGAAAAGAGTTAACAATGAGGCAAGAGATGCCAGTTCAAAATGGTAGTAGTCAGGATTAAAAGTGATGGTCATTTGAGGTGAAATTATAAAGTGGAGCGTACTGAAAAAAGAGATGTTTATAAGATTAAATTTTTAGCTTTGGGTGACTGATTGGATGTGATACATAAGGGAGCAGATGCTGGCCTGGGCAGCAGATAGCAGGTGGTGACACAGGAAAAGGGAGGTGAAAAGGGAGAAAGAAGAGGATGTGATCTGGAGGTAAAAACCAAAATGAAGCCCTAATATAGGCACATTGGAAAAGCAGCCTGAACCTCAGCAAAAGCAAGCTTGGCTCAACATACAGATTTGACAATCATCAGCATTTAGGTGGCAATAAAAACAATGACAATTGACGAGTTTTCCCAGAACGAATATGTAGAGTAAAAAGACAAGAGTCCGAAACAAAACTCTGTTGAAACAAAAAATCTGGAACAGCCAGAATAACATAAACCTGCTAAGGACACTTGAGAAGAATAGTGCAAAAAGTAAGATTTGGGTCATGAAAATATAAACAACTCAGTTTTTACCAGAAAAGACAAAGAGAGAGAGGTATGGGAAAGTGAGGATGCGGTGGGGCAGAAGGAGGTTTTTTTTTTTTTTTTTAATGGAATAAGCTTGAATATGGATCAATTGCACAGCTATTTTCCAGTAAATCTCAGAACTACATCCAGATAAAAACTCTTTCTTGAGAACCAAAACTTAGCAGCGTCTGTTGGATTTATGTTTACTTTTTAGTCATCTCAAATTTGATTTGTGAAAAGATGATTTCATTGTCTTTAACCCCAAGACTTCTCTTTTTCTCATCCCCAATAATCATATTACTATACACAATTATACACACTGGAAATCTAGAAAACAAAATCAGTACATTCATTTTCCATTATTCCCACATTTGTTGGTTCTCCTCTTAAACTTCTCCCAAGTGTGTCTGTAACCTTTTGTTTCCCTTTCCCATCTCATCTTTTTTTTTCCTGAAATCTGCTTAACTATTTTTTTTTGCCATAAATTCATCTTCCTTATGGCTGCCAGCATTATCCCTCTGAAATTTAATCTCTTTATGTCCCATTTAAAAATGCAGAATGATCTCCCAATGGTTGGTATATTTCTGTCCTTATGTTCCACCCACAGATGCTCTTTTTGTTTTTCAAAAGATCTATATTCTTTCATTACTCTTTTTGAGTGCTTCCCAGTTTGTTTTAAATGTTTATTTATTCTTCAATTTCTAAGAGAAATTATGGTCATTGTGTTTGCATCTGTTATTCCCCAAAAGACTTAGTTCAGATGTTACCACATCTACAGAAACTCTGACCTGTGTTGGCAGAATTAATCACTCTTTCCTGTGTACTCACAAAATTATAAATTTATAGCAATTATAGTATTCATTACTGGATTATACTGGCATTATTTATTTACTGTTTATTGCCCTAGGAGAATATTAGTTCTCTTAGGGCATCTAGTTTGTCTTGTTTTTACTTCCCTACTTATTCTGTACCAGAAAAGTACAAGGCTTAGGAGAGTAATTGCCATATTGTAGTTGCTCAATAAATGTTTGCTGAGTAAATAAAGTGAGGTTCAAATGAGTTAACTAAGTTAATCATGGCTGAAGGTGTGTCAGTGTGGAAACCTGGAACTGTTTTCGGACTTCAGTTCCAAGACTCTTGCCATGATAAACAAAACACTGACCTGCCACGACTGCAGGTAAATAGACTTCAGCTCTTATCTCAATGCTAGCTGTTTCTTTCTGTTTTGGGTACTTCAAAATCTGATGATTGTGAACATTTAACTCTGTGTTTTGAAATCTCTCAGTCTTAAATTCCCCACCTTCATGGCGTGGGTCTTTTACAATTTTTCATTGGAGTGTGTAGCTTTATTAGTATTTAGTTTCTTATGTTCTCGGAAAATCATCATATCATTCTTTCTCTGAACTTGTCCAACATTAGCAGCATGGTTGAAAACACCCACTTCTCAGGGTTATAGAGAAAAGAAAGCACATTTATAAATCTACCTTTATTAACTAATTTCCTATCCTTCTAAACTCCCAGCTCACTGGAGGAATCCTATTGTAGTCACTGTGTTTGCATCTGTTACCCTTTTCTTCTTTGTAAAACCAACTTAAGGTTACATTGTGAGAATTTTTATTTTAATGAGTCTTTCTCTTGAGCTAATCTTCCCTTTAAGATTGAAGACATGGACATTACAAAACCTATCTCCGAATTTTCAGGAAGCTCCTCTAATATAGGACAAGTTTTATACCTGGTTATGCTTTAACGGGGTGCCTTGTTACTTTCTCAAACTCCCTCCTCTTTGATTTCACCAATTAGTGCTTTGATGATCAGGATTTAGGTAAGCGTTTGCTTCGGTTTTTCTTTAATAATCAATAAATCATATTCTCAGTATGCTCATTACCGATTCTGCAGCAGCTATAACAGTGCCTGACAAAAAACAAATGTTTGGCTAAATGATCAGAGTCCTATTTTTATCTGAACGAACTTAATAGCTAGATGACAGTAGCTCAGTGGTAATAAAAACAGACATCTATCAAAGCTTACTATGCAGCAAAAATTTAATGTATGTTATTTTAATCTTCATAACAATTTTACTATAGTTATCTCCATCCAAAAGCTGAGAAAACTAAGAAATGAGAGGTTTCACTATATGTTAGCTCTGTACCAGATTTATAGCCTAAACTGGGGAATAATAATTTATTCAACAACTAAAAAACATTTATTGAGCATTTACTCATTATGTGTCAGGCATCTGAGTTTGATACAGAGCCTCATAACATTTTTGTCTACTTATTTATTAAAGAAGGAAAGACAGAACTTGAAAACTTTCAGTTCAATGTGGTAGACTGAGAATAATAAGGCTGAAATCACCTCCTCCCCCTTCCAATTTTAATAAATGATTTTAAACGTATTAAAAGCAACGTATACATCTCCTAGAAAACAAAAAGAGATACATTCTGTAAATCAGAAACCATGATACTTTTCTAAAAAGTAAGATGTAGAGAGAATTAGGGTAAAGAAATCACATTCCAAGACAAATGCAGGAGGAAAAGAAACCTGGAAAAACATGGAAGGGGCTCCAAGGGTGTTTTAAAGGCAAAAGCCACTGGATTATAGTATCGAGACAGGTTCCCAAAGACAACCGAGAGGCGGTTCTATAGGATATTTCAATCACTCAGTCGGAGACAACAAGCCTCTTCCCTTGATTAACATTTCCCCTGATCAAAATACCCCCACTTAGTCCAACCAGTAAACTACAGAGGCATCTACCCTGGGCAGGAGGAGTGAGTGTGGATGGATGCTCAGACATACGGAGTGTAACTGTCTCAGGTGGCTGGTGATACCCACGGAGACAAGGAGTGCCCACATACAGAAGATTAACTATTGACTTACCCTGCAGCTAATGATCGCTGCTTTCCACCCCAGACAGACTTCACAAAGACTGAATATTCAGAGACAAGGAAACTGGAGCTTCTGCAGCAGCTATAATTTTGATTAAACATCCTTTTTTTTTTTTGGTGGAGGTACTGGGGATTGAACCCAGGACCTCGTGCCTGCTAAGCATGAGCTCTACCACTGAGCTATTACTCCCAACCCTCCTTCAATTTACCACTCTTAATTGGAGGCAACAAACTCAACAAATTAAAAAAATCCATCCATGACTTTAGGGTCAGTTTCTGGAGATTTTAACGTATTCCTTTAAATATGTCTTGGTACCTTATTTCTTTACATGCCTTGTTATTTTTTGTTGGAATGTTGGCATTTGAAAGATCAGCTAACTCAGACTTTGTGGTTTGGTTTTGTACAGGGATGATTTTCTCTACCCAGCCAGGCTAGAGATTCTGGAGCCCTCTCAAGCTCTTTCTGGGTTTATGTCCCCTGAGCTATTTGAAGAGGTTTGCTGGTTTCAACTCTGGCGTTCTCTCCGGTGTCTTGAGATACTATGGCCTCCCACTGATGCCACAGTAAATCACAACATTGGCCTCCCATCTAGTGTTTATCTGTGGTACTGCAGCTGCCACTGCATAGTTTATTGTCTGTTCTGAGACTCTTAATCTGACCACCCACTCTTGTCAGCCCTTGGATTACAGACGAGTCCCTCAGGCAGCCCCCCAAAAGTCAGAATGCTGGACATAAGTTCTTCGCTTCATCTCCCCAGGGAGAAGATAGGAGTTTGTTTTTCTTTTATACCCCCAATTATATCAACCATGCTTGGTTGGAGAAGGCTCTGGAAAGATTGTGGAGAGTGTCACAGATTTTCCTCCTGGGCTTCCGTGTCGTTGGCTTTGCACTGCCTATGACGCAGGAATGCTTTAACTGGTTTCTAGATTTCTCACAGAAACATCTGTTCAGTTTTTTGTTGTTAAATCCATGTTTTCACGGGGGAAAGAAGGTCAAGATCTTCCTAGCCTGTCATCTTGCTGATACCACAGGACCACCAACATTTCTTCATTTTTGGTGTCAACAATGTAATTTTTAAATGTTTAGAACCTGAAATGATTTTATTTCTGTTCTATGATGCAAAGTCTGTATGATTCTACAAGGTTTCAAAACTGACTCTCCTTGAAGAAAATCTTCATAATTTCTATCTCTATTGGATGATATCTTCCTAAGAGTCTTGTTCTTCACTTCACCACTTTAGTAAAACTAATTTTGACTTTCTTCCACCTTTTGTGTTTCATTCTTAGACGACTTCCTTTATCTTATATAAGAATTCTTAATTATCTCTAATAAGTCATATCATTTTACACTTTTTTTCACAAGTCCTCTCAACTTCACTGAAAGTTCTCAGGGAAGGGCGAGGATGGCGGAGTGGAAGGACCCTCGGAGCTCACCCTCTCCCACAAATACACCAAGACTCACATCCACGGACCCACCCAGCCAACCAGAGCACCTGCTTAACTTTGACAGAACATCGCCTTCTTCAAAAAACAAAATACACCACCAATCTGGTAGGAGAAAAGGAAAAAAGAGAGAAGAACAAGGAAAACAGTGCGGGACGGGTCCCGCGAGGGGGGAGCGGCAGAGGAGGACTGGCGCTCCTTCGCTGGGGCTCCCTTCTCCAACGGGGAGGCCAGCAGGACAGAGGGGGAGCCTCTGAGGCTCGGATCTGTAAGGAGCAGCCCTTGACCGACAGAGCTAAGATAAACCGGCACAGAGGATCCCCGCGAAACCAAGCCTGGCAACTGGGGGACAGGACAGGCCGCCCAAGCAGGGCGGAGGACGGGTCAGCTGCCCTGAGTCTGCCCCGGGGGACTGCAGGGGGCTGCGCGCCGTGGCTGGGAGGGGATACGGAGCAGAGCAACCTGGGTCCTCCATAAAATACGAGAAAATAAAAGCAAAGCAACACGGCCGGTGTGCCCTGGGGGGAGGGGCGCCGTAAGCCTTTGTCTCCTCAGACCCCCGGCGCCATTACTGGCGCCACAGCCGCCATCTCCTCCTGGGCGCAGCCCCCGGCGGGGGCGGGGCCGAGACCTGAATCCGCACCTGGGGGCCGCAACCTCCTGGGCGGCACTGAGACTTGTTCACAGCCCGAGGCAGACAGGAATGTTCTGCCCCTGTGCCTCTGAGAACTCGCGCCTCTAAGGCAAACGAACAAACAGCGGAGTTCTAGCACAGAGCAGGGGCGAGGGCTGGAGCGGCCGCTTTCCCCCAACCCGCCTGACAGGGAGCTAGGACCTGATGCGGTGCAGGCAGCCGCACTGTCCGCGGGAGTGACCCGCCCAGATACCCTGCAGGAGCCCGGTGCCTAGACGCAGTGTTGGGAGGGGGCGTGAGCCGCCTGCTTACCTTGCACTAGTGCGGCTACGGACAATGGCTTTCGGAAGAGCTGCGACCCCCGCCTCCCATGCAGAGCATGGCGCTGGAACAGTGTGGAGGGGGGCGTGACCCGCCTGCGCACCACGCAGAGCGCGGCGTGGGGGGGGGGGCGTGGCGTGTGTGCGTACCTATGCTGAGTGGGTGCCCGAGCTCAGCTGCCGAGAAGGGGTGTGACCTGCGTGTCTACCGGCACAGGGAGCAGCACAGACCAGGTGCGTGACCCAAGGAGGGCCACTGGAACCAGTGAGTGGTGTTCGAGCAGCAGGGCAAGGGTAGGAGCAGTGACAACCACAGAACAAAAGGGAGGCCACGCCTAATGGCTAGGGGAGACTCTGCAAACCAGAACCCCGGCCACATCCCCAACCAAAGGGATGACAGGCAAAAGGTAGGGAAGACTTGACAACCACCCATACTTAAGAAGGACCTCTTGACAAAATTATTAAGAGCGCACAGTCTCCATGGGAACACACTTCTTTTCTTTTTTCTTTTTCTTTTTAAAATTTTACTTTTTTTAAATTTTTGTTTCTATATTTTAATCTCTTAAAATTTTTTCTTTTAAAATATTGTTATTATTTTTAAAAATTTGCCTCAATTTCATTTTTATTTCTCTTTGTATGTTTTGGTTATCAATTATACTGTTTTCAAATCTTTTTTTCTTCTTTTATTTTCTTTAAATTTCTCTCAATTTGATTTTTTATTTCTCTCTGTTTTGTTCTTCTGTTATTGATTATACTCTGTTTTCAAATCTTTTTTCTTCTTTTAAATTTCTTTTAAGTTTTATTTCTGCATCCACTTTATGTAAAAAAATAGATAAATAAACCCCTTAAGGACCACAGAAGATAACCAATATTCCATAAACCATAGTGCCAGAGAGATAAAAGTAAAATGAAGGAGAGGAACTACTCCCAATTAAAAGAACAAGAAAAATCCCCTGAAAGAAAAATCAATGAAATAGACCTTGATAGTCTACTAGATCATAATTTCAAAAAAGAAATGATCGGAGTAATGAAGGAACTAAAAGGGATTGTGTATAGAGACAGAGAATATGTCAAAAAGGAAATTGAAACTATAAAGAGGAGCCAATTAAAACTGAAAAACTCGTTTGCTGAGATGAGAGCTGATCTAAAGGCTGTACAAAGCAGGCTGGATAATGCAGAGGAACGAATAAGTGACTTAGAAGACAGGGCAACAGAAATCACCCAATCAAAACAGCTGAAAGGCAAACAAATAAAAACCAATGAAAACAATATAAGGGACCTATGGGATAATATAAGCATGCCAACCTATGCATAACAGGGGTCCCAGAAAGAGAAGAAAGAGCTAAGTTGATTGAAAAGATATTGGAAGAAATCATGACTGAAAACTTCCCAAACCTAAAGAAGGAATCAGATATCCAAGTACAGGAAGCACAGAGGGGCCCAAACAAGAAGAACCCAAACAGACCCACACCAAGATATATTATAATCAGGATGGCCAGGGTTAAGGATAAAGAAATGATTCTAAAGGCAGCAAGAGAAAAACAAAGAGAGTGAGTTACAAGGGAACCCCCATAAGGCTTTCAGGCGATTTCTCTATACAAACTCTATAGGCCAGAAGGGAATGGCAAGATATATTCAAAGTCCTGAGTGAAAAAAAGATGCGACCTAGGATACTTTATCCAGCAAGGATGTCCTTTGGAATAGAAAAGAGATAAAGAACTTTACAGACAGGCAAAAACTAAAAGAATTTAGCAACACTAAACGTATGCTAAAAGAAATACTGAAAGGTCCTCTCTAAATAGAAAAGAAGCAGGATGCTACAGAAAGGAGAAAGCCATAATTGGAAAGATAATAACTACCATGAATTACAACAAAATAAACATGAAATTGTAAGAGGACATCTAAATCATTAAGGATGGGAGAGGGGAGCAAGAAAATACAGATTGTTTTCTCTTTTTTTCTTTTCTCTTCTTTTCTTTCTTCTTCTTCTTCTTTTTTCTTCTTCTTTTTTTTTTTTTTTTTTTGTTCTCAGTAGGATGGGTTTGAGCTTATATTACTACCTGTTTAAAACAAACAGATATAGTAATGTATTAATATATGTACAAAACAGGGTAACCACAAGCCAAAAACTTACAATAGAGTCACAAAAACTAAAAAGAAACCAAGATAACACAAAGGAAAATTATCAAACCACAAAAAAGAAAGGAACAAAGAGGAAATACAAAGTCAATTGCAAAACTAAGTTCAAAATGGCAATAAACAAACATCTATCAATAATTGCTACAAATGTCAATGGACTAAATGCTCCAATCAAAAGACACAGAGTGGCAGACTGGATAATAAAACAAGAATCTACAATACGCTGCATACAAGAGACCCTCTTTAGTGAGAAGAACACATATAGATTGAGAGTGAGAGGATGGAAAAAGATATTCCATGCAAATGGAAATGACAAGAAAGCAGGAGTAGCAATACTAATTTCAGACAAAATAGACTTTAAAACAAAGGCCATAAAGGAAGATAAAGAAGGACATTTTATGATGATCAAAAGAGAGGGTGTGGAGAAAAGGGAACCCTCCTGCAATTTTGGGAATGCAGTTTGGTTCAGCCATTGTGGAAAACAGTATGGAGATTCCTCAAAAGACTAAAAATAGACTTACCATATGACCCAGCAATTCCACTCCTGGGTGTATATCCAGAAGGAACCCTAATTCAAAAAGATACCTGCACCCCAATATTCATAGCAGCACTATTTACAATAGCCAAGACATGGAAATAACCTAAATGTCCATCAACAGATGACTGGGTAAAGAAGATGTGGTGTATTTATACAATGGAATACTACTCAGCCATAAAAAATGATAACATAATGCCACGTTCAGCAACATGGATGTCACTGCTGGAGAATGTAATTCTAAGTGAAGTAAGCCAGAAAGAGAAAGAAAAATACCATATGACATCACTCATATATGGAATCTTTAAAAAAAAAAAAAGACAAATGAACTTATATATAAAACAGAAACAGACTCACAGACATAGAATACAGACTTGTGGTTGCCAGTGGGGAATGGGGTGGGAAGGGATAAACTGGGGGTTTGATATTTGCAGATACTGACTGGTATATATAAAATAGATAAACAAGTTTATATTGTATAGCACAGGGAAATATATTCAATATCTTGTAGTAGCTCACAGTGAAAAAGAATGTGAAAATAAATATATGTATATTCATGTATGACTGAAGAATTGTGCTGTACACCAGAAACTGGTGCAACATTGTAAACTAACTATAACTCAATCTAAAAAAAAGTTCTCTAAGTAGGAAGAAATTTTGCCTGCTATGGAGGATCTATATTGGGCCCTTTTTCTCTTTTCTTCAAGCATGGCCTCATGTAAAACACACAGTAGATTCTAGTTAGACAAAAGTTTGACGAATACTTTTTGAGCAACTGTGTTGCAAGCATTTTTCTAAGCACTGAGAATTTAGCACTAAACAAAGCAGACCAAAAAAAACCCTGCCCTGATGAAGTTCATATTTAATTGAGGGCAATATACATTAAACAAGTAAAGAATTAAAATGTAATGTGAGGGGAGAAATGGTGTAATTTTAAATAAGTTTGTCCAGGAAAGTCTCACTGTGAAAGTTACACTGAGCAAGAACCTCAAAGATGTGAGGAAGTGAGTGATAGGAGTGTGACTCCGGATAGGAACGTTCCCTGAAGAAAGAAAAAGCAAAAATGGAGAGTCTGAGGCAATATAATAAACATGGATTGCTCAAGGTACAGCAAGAAGTCTACTGTAGCTGTAGGGGAATGAGCAAGGACTAGAGTTACAGAAGATGAGATTTGCAAGGTAAAACGTGGCACCTGTTGGGAGGCCATGCTTAGAGGGGGAGAAGAGATCATTTGGGGCCTTCGAGGACATTGGGAAGACTAGGTATTACTATGATTGGATGGAAAAACAGGGAATGGGGGCATGATCTACTTTTCATCTTGAAAGGATTTTTCCACCTAATGTGTTGAGAAGAGACCATAAGTGGACAAGAGCAGAAGCAGAGATCTATTAGGAGGCTAATGCAATGATCCACTCTAGACACGATGGTGGCTACCACTGGTAGAGTAGAAGGTGATGAGAAAGGCTTGTGCTAGTCAGCTTGGGCTGCTACAACAGAACACCAGAGACTAAGGGATTTACAAAATTTATTTCTCCCCATTCTGGGGGCTGGAAGTCTGAGATCAAGGTACCAGCATGGTTGGGTTCTGGTGAGAACCCTCTTCCTCATTCTCAGATGGCTGTCTTCTTGCTGTGTCTTCATATGGCCGAGGGAGAAATATTAATCCAATCATGAGGGCTCCATCCTCATGGCCTGATTATAGGTTTGCTTTACACCATTCACTTTTACCAAGGACCTGCATTGGTACCTGTTTTCTGCTGACTGAAAGAAATCCAAAGAGAGTTTTTGCTTTTACAAGAAAGGGCAAAAAAGTAAAAATAGCATTTAGCATTTGTTTTGCAGCGAGCCGTTAGAGGGGCAATGGGCACTTCCGGCAATGACAGAGACACCGCCAAGCTCTGTCCCTGCGAACTACACTCAGCATCTCAGTGTCAGGCTGCCATAGACTTGAACTGTGTCTGTGAGCATCTGTGCCTTTGTCTCAATTTATTTTGTGCATTTGTTAGCAAGATATGTCCTAAGGTAATTGCATTTTGGCTTATGAAAATTTCAGAGGGATGCTCTGCTTTCAGATAATGAGGGAAATCTATACCACTGAAAGGACCCATCTCCAAATGTTGTCACTTTGGGGATTAGAATTTCAACATATGAATCTGGTGGAGATACAAACATGCAGGTCATAACAGGATAATATTTTAATACTAGATATAAAAGGAATTTACTTATGGATATAAATGTAGACTGTAAGAAAGATGAATCAATAAATTTTGTCAAAATCAAATTGAATATAAAACATCTATAACCACTGGAGTTAAAAGTCTTTTTTTTTTTTTTGAACACTGACTATATTGCTTTGTTGTGTTCACTTTAATTTATTTTTCTCCAATATTAGTGAGGTTTTTTTTTTTTTTTTTGGAGCAGAGAAAGGTTTATTGCATAGCCCAGCAAGGAGCATAGGTGGCTCATGCTGTGCCCCCTACCCCCCAAAACCCCAAACTCCCTGAAGGGTTTCAGCAAAGCATTTTTTTTTAACATTTTTTATTGATTTATAATCATTTTACAATGTTGTGTCAAATTCCAGTGTTCAGCACAATTTTTCATTTATTCATGGACATATACACACTCATTGTCACATTTTTTTCTCTGTGAGTTATCATAACATTTTGTGTATATTTCCCTGTGCTATACAGTGTAGTCTATTCTACAATTTTGAAATCCCAGTCTATCCCTTCCCACCCTCCACCCCCCTGGTAACCACAAGTCTGTATTCTCTGTCTGTGAGTCTATTTCTGTCCTTTATTTAAGCTTTGTTTTTGTTTGTTTGTTTGTTTTTGTTTTTGTTTTTTAGATTCCACATATGAGCGATCTCATATGGTATTTTTCTTTCTCTTTCTGGCTTACTTCACTTAGAATGACATTCTCCAGGAGCATCCATGTTGCTGCAAATGGCATTATGTTGTCGGTTTTTATGGCTGAGTAGTATTCCATTGTATAAATATACCACCTCTTCTTTATCCAGTCACCTGTTGATGGACATTTAGGCTGTTTCCATGTTTTGGCTATTGTAAATAGTGCCGCTATGAACACTGGGGTGCAGGTGTCATCCTGAAGTAGATTTCCTTCTGGATACAAGCCCAGGAGTGGGATTCCTGGGTCATATGGTAAGTCTATTCCTAGTCTTTTGAGGAATCTCCACACTGTTTTCCACAGTGGCTGCACCAAACTGCATTCCCACCAGCAGTGTAGGAGGGTTCCCCTTTCTCCACAGCCTCTCCAGCATTTGTCATTTGTGGATTTTTGAATGACGGCCATTCTGACTGGTGTGAGGTGATACCTCATTGTAGTTTTGATTTGCATTTCTCTGATAATTAGTGATATTGAGCATTTTTTCATGTGCTTTTTGATCATTTGTATGTCTTCCTTGGAGAATTGCTTGTTTAGGTCTTCTGCCCATTTTTGGATTGGGTTGTTTATTTTTTTCTTATTGAGTCGTATGAGCTGCTTATATATTCTGGAGATCAAGCCTTTGTCAGTTTCACTTGCAAAAATTTTCTCCCATTCCATAGGTTTTCTTCTTGTTTTACTTCTGGTTTCCTTTGCTGTGCAGAAGCTTGTAAGTTTCATTAGGTCCCATTTGTTTATTCTTGCTTTTATTTCTTCTAGGAGAAAATTTTTGAGATGTATGTCAGATAATGTTTTGCCTATGTTTTCCTCTAGGAGGTTTATTGTATCTTGTCTTATGTTTAAGTCTTTAATCCATTTTGAGTTGATTTTTGTATATGGTGTAAGGGAGTGTTCTAGCTTCATTGTTTTACATGCTGCTGTCCAGTTTTCCCAACACCATTTGCTGAAGAGACTGTCTTTATTCCAATGTATATTCTTGCCTCCTTTGTCAAAGATGAGTTGACCAAAAGTTTGTGGGTTCATTTCTGGGCTCTCTATTCTGTTCCATTGGTCTATATGTCTGTTTTGGTACCAATACCATGCTATCTTGATGACTGTAGCTCTATAGTATTGTCTGAAGTCTGGGAGAGTTATTCCTCCAGCCTCTTTCTTTCTCTTCAGTAATGCTTTGGCAATTCTAGGTCTTTGATGGTTCCATATGAATTTTATTATGATTTTTTCTAGTTCTGCGAAATATGTCCTAGGTAATTGGATAGGGATTGCATTAAATCTGTAGATCGCCTTGGGCAGTGTGACCATTTTAACAATATTGATTCTTCCAATCCAAGAGCATGGTATATCTTTCCATTTTTTAAAGTCTTCTTTAATTTCCTTCATCAATGGTTTATAGTTTTCTGTGTATAATTCTTTCACCTCCTTGGTTAGATTTATTCCCAGATATTTTATTACTTTGGGTGCTATTTTAAAGGGGATTGTTTCTTTACTTTCTTTTTCTAGTGAGGTTTTATAAATGAAAAAATTTCCATTTTTCAGCTGACTTCTTGGAAGTGCTTCCTTTGAGAATGTCTAGCCACTCCTATCACAGTTCACCTCTGCTATTTACTTGGTGATAAATAATAGCTTGTCATCATGGCCACCTCAGATCATTAACTAGCTTCTTAGAAATCAGCTAACAACTTTGTCCTGCTTTAATAATGTGATGCCGTAACCAAGTTAGAAAATGATACTTTATCGGTATAGTGATGT
Organism: Camelus ferus; assembly: GCF_009834535.1. Classification (NCBI taxonomy): domain Eukaryota; kingdom Metazoa; phylum Chordata; class Mammalia; order Artiodactyla; family Camelidae; genus Camelus; species Camelus ferus. The sequence goes on along the minus strand of NC_045729.1, from coordinate 8,375,488 downwards.
CACTGTTAAGAGGACTAAGAAGTACCAATTGGAATAGAGAAAAGGTAGGTATGCTTTTTATGATAAAAAATAATATTAAGTAAAGAAGAAAAGCTATTTTAATTCTGGGCACATATCAACATTATGTAGTCCTTTGAGTAATCATTTACCCCGTTCCTTCTGTTTTTTCTTAGATGTTCTTGGGAGCCCTGTGCCTCAGCTTTATTTCTAAGGCACTAAATGCGGTCCTTATGAAAAGCTCCATCACTCAAATAGAAAGGAGGTTTGACATATCATCTTCTACTGTTGGCTTAATTGATGGAAGCTTTGAAATTGGTAAGTTTTATTTCTACTTTTATTATTACTTAGTAACCAGATTTGCAGAGGTAAAAACTCTTCATACACGCTCTACACAACTGATTCTTAACCAAGGGTGAATTTGCCCCCCAGGGGCAATTTGGCAATATATGGAGACATTTTTGGTTATCATAACTGAGGGTCAGAGGTTCTGCTGGCTTCTAGTGGTAGGAGTCAGGGATATCTTAAAACATCCCACAATGCACAGGACAGCCTCCAAAACAAAGAATTATCTAGCCCAGAATGTCAAAAGTATAAGGCTGAAAAACAGACTCATTTCCTGCAAACTGATACTTTACAGGGCTTAATCTTCCCTCTCTTTAGATGCCGTGAAAAGAAAAAGGTGCAAAGAAAAAGGTTGGAGAGAGGTTTATGATTCTGATGATTTGAGAAGGGAGAAACCATTTTGAAGCAATCTTTGTTAGATTCTACTGTTAAACTGGATACAAAATTTAGAGTTAAAAGTTTTTTTTTTCTTACAACATTAATTATATTGCTTTGTTGCCATCAATTTAGTTTAGATTGCTCCAATAATAGTGAGGTTTTATATAATTATTGAACATTCTTTTCTCTTACTTTATGAACTGGTAGCTAATTACTTCTGCTCATTTTAGAATTCCCCCACATTTTAACAATTTGAAAGGACTCAAAAATTATGTCTATTGTATAAATCATGCATTTTTTTTTACAAGTTTGCTCTTTATTTCTTAACTTTATTTGAAATATACTTGGCTATTGATTATTTACAAAATAATTATATGAAGGAGGACTTATCTATCTTTTTGTTATGAATTCTAGCTTTTTGTGATTCACAGGCTATTGTACCAAGCATATCCTTTATGATTCCACCTCCCAGGTTTAATAGAACCATCTAGAACTTTAGTTTTAGATTGTTGTAAGCTTTAAACTCTAATTCACTGTATATCTCTTTTTTATTGAGGAGTTGACTCTTATTATGTTTGTTAAACTTTCTATTTCACAGCAATTATTTGACACGGTTGTAAGTTTTACTAATTTCTTTCTCACCACTACTTCTTGAACCTTATTATTTCAAGTCTCATCTTTAGTTTTCCTGGAGTATGTCTTCAATTAGTTAGTTTTTTCCAGAAATAATTGAACATACGACATTTTTCTGAGCTCTTGCTTGTTGGCGAATGTATTTACTTTACTACCATAGTCAAGTGATAATTTGACTGAATATGAAATGAACAGTTCAAAATCTTTTTTCTTAGAATGTGTAAAACATCTACTGTGTCATAACATCCCATATTACATGCAAGAAATCATAACTAGTATTATTGTCATGCACAAATAGTTACCCCCTCTTTATGCCCGAATTTCAGAAATTTTACCAGCATGTATCTAGGACTCTCTCTTTTCAATTATTTATGCTGGAGAAATGTAGAAATTTTCTTCTGAAGCCTTAAGCCTTCCTTTAGCTCAGGAAATTATTTTATATATTTAAATTTGTTTCTTCCCCTCTAATTTCTTCTGAAATATATATAAGATAAATATTATATTTTCTGGCCATTTTTTTCTTTAAGTTTTCCTTTTTAAATGTCTACATTTTTTTCTTTAAATTCCATCCATCTTCTCTGATGCCATCTTCCATCTTATTGTATCAGGTCCCAAATGTACATTTGTCTACAGTATTTTTAATTGACAACAATACTTTATTGTTCTCTTCTTATTTTTAATCTGCCAGTTCTTATTTACAGATGCAACATACCTTTGTACCTCTAGAGATACCAACTGGATTTTTTTCAGTTTCTTCTCTTTCTAGTTTCCTTATTTAACTGTTTCTTCATGGTAAGTTGCTTTATCTGCCGGTTCAGTTTGGTGCTTCTATTTCATGTTACTTTTCTCCATCAAATGTTCCGTAATTCTTGGCTGTTGTCTGTTCATTATTATACCTGTAGCTCCAGATGGATTAGAATTGGTAGTGACTCCTTTCACTTAGAATGCTCGTCTTCTTCTTTTTAATGGAAATAACTTATAAACATTAAATTTCAAGTGACCTACCCCCAGGAAACTTTCCTGAAACCACTAATTAATTTGCAGCTTTCCTTTTCTGTGGTCTAAAAGCACCTTTATCTATCCATTTATTTTTGTCACTGGTCTGCAGTTTCTTCTAGGGCTGATACCATGCATGGTTTATTCTTTTTAAAAATTTCTGACTTCTAACACCATGGCAGGTACTTATTATGAATTTAAAGAATGCTACGAGTGAATTCAAAATGCATGAATAAATACCTTTCCCTCAGGTCAGGACTTTGTCCATTTTTCTCCATTCCAGTACAACCCACTCAACTTCAAATTCTTCAATAGAATTTTGCTTTGCTAATACTGCCAAGTAATTGAAGAGCTTTCTTTCTTATCTAAAGCCAATCCTACTTATTATTACTACTGTACAACTTTATAGTGAATGGCTTAATATAAGTGAGTTTCATCTTAATTAAATTACCTGATCTTTGACAGAAAGTACCATGTCTTGTGCTCTATTTGTATCCATTCTGGGGCCTTCCATCTACTGGACACAAAACTGGACTCAGGCACTGTTTACTATGAGGAATCACATCCAAATAATGTTGTTCTCTTTCTAGGAAATTTGTTTGTGATTGTCTTTGTGAGTTACTTTGGAGCCAAACTACACAGACCGAAGCTAATTGGAACTGGTTGCTTTATTATGGGACTTGGAAGTATTTTGATCGCTTTACCACATTTCTTCATGGGATAGTAAGTGGCTCTGTGCCATTAATTCTCATTTACTTGCAAATTAATGATAGAATTTTATTTTTTTCTTTTACATAATGAATCCCCTTTAGAGAAGAATATGCACTAAGTATGTATAGAAATTGAGTATATTTCTATGTATAATTGCTTTACCTAATGGGATGCTCACTGATATTGAAATATGAATAGCAATAAATAAGGTGTAGTTTCATAGGCTATAAATAAGCATTTTGAGACTTTTTAGTTATAATATGTATTCTGTGTCTTTGCCTACAAGACTTTGATGATATTCAGTAAGACTTCACCACTCAGCCCACTGTAATATGATTTTTCCCAGTGCTGTTTCCATTGAGACTTCTTCTTAAGTCACTGTGTAGTTATAATTAGAATCAGATCCTAATGGCAGAAAACCAAAAATAGTGATGGCTTAAGTAAGATAGAAGCTTGTTTTTTTACATAAAGAGTTAATGTAGCCAGCCCAGGAATGGTGTGGTCCTTTTTATCATATTGCTCTGCCTTGCATGGCTTTGACTTCATGGTCCGAATGGTGGCAATGTTGTTCCTTGCCATAGGATAGAAGAAGGGGAGGAAAAAAAGAAGAGAAAACAGAATGCACACAGGCTGAGGCATATTTTCAGAAACATAACACTTCTACCAACTTCACATTAGCTGGAAATTTGTTACACCTCACATCCAGATATAAAGACATTGGGGAAAATAGACTTTATTTTAGGTATCCACTTCCCAGCTAAAAATCCCACCTTCTGTTACTATGGAAGGAGAGAAGAATGGATATTGAGGGCCAGTGAGCAGTTTCTGCTGAAGATACCAATTACTTACTCATTGCCAACACCAACAGCCATGCCTTTTGGTTACCATGTTAATTATTATATTTGACCCTCATCTTCTTCCTAGTACTGATCCTTCCTATTTTCATTGTATTATTCTCTCCATGTATTTCCTCCTTTTGGCTTCTTCATCATGCCCATCCATTTCTTCTGTGGCTGACGCACCAATAAGGTCAGTATTGCCTAGACTCCCTCCTCAATCTTCTCCACTTTTCATTCTGCATGATTTGTATGGAGTACATGCATTAAATGCAGCTATCACTATACACAGTGAATTTTTCTTATACTGAAGATCTGTGTAATCAACCACCTCATGGGTAGCTCCTCAGCATTCTTTTATTGAAGTATAATTGACTTAAAATATTATATTAGCATCAAGTGTACAGCATAGTGATTCTTTATTTTTATGTGTCTTATTTGTTTTATACCTAATAGTCTGTACCCTTTAATGCCTTTCCCTTATCTCTCCCCTTCCCCCACCGCTCTTCCACTGGTAACCGCCACAAGTCTTCTGTCTGTCTGTTTCGATTTTGTTATATTCGTTTTTCTTCTTTTTTTTTTTTTTTCAGATTTCACATATAAGTGAAAACATACAATATTTGTCTTTCTCTGCCTGACTTACTAAGCATAATACCTCTGAGTCTATCCGTGCATTTTTGGATATCAGCATTTATCTCTATTCTAGCTCCATCTCTGTTGTTCCTATTAAGTCCTTCATAAAATTGAAATGGATTAGAATTTTTTAAACCAAGTTTTGAAGAGCCAGGCATATGACAGTGTATGTGTGTGGGTGTGTGTGTATCCATGAAAGAAAATCAGACAAGTTATTGATGAAAAATGCAGATGAATCAGGATAATTATAGATTGATTTTGAAAACACTGCTCTAAAGTTTATTAAACATTGTAAAATTTGTCAGAAAGTTTAGATTGTGACCATCTTTGAAGATAATTCAAAGGGAATGGATAAATACAGTTACCTGTTGTTTTTTTTTTAAAGCATTAAACCAAGGTATTTCATACCTTGATTGGAATATAAGCACTCCTAGGATGAGAGCAACACGATAAGCCACCTTGCCTGGGGACTATTGCATGATATTTCTTACAACACTCCTATTTCACTTTTACCCATCACATCTCCTAAAATACAGGCTTGAAAACTGTTAGAGAGGATCCTGATAATTTGAAGAAGAGAATGGTGCAAACAAAGGGGAAAATTCCGCTGTATTTTTGGGAAAGGTGAAAATATTCAGTAGATAAACAAAATTTTAAATATAGTAATTTTCTTACAGTTACAGATATTCTAAAGACATCTCTACTAATCCATCAGAGAATTCAACATCAAACTTATCAATCTGCTCGATTAATCAAAATTTGTTACTCAATAGAACATCACCAGAGATAGTTGGCAAAGGTAAGAACTGAACTGATACTAATGAATAATAATGTCACTAATAAACATTCTAAAATTTAACAATTGAATTACATGTGTAAAAAATGATTGTGATACCTAGTAGCAAAATTGATTTAAAAAAGGAAAAATGTTTATATATATATTATATATAAATAAATATAAATAAAAGAATATAAATAGGAAAAGTATTAACATATCATATATAAAGAGCTTTTAGAAGTAATAAGAAATGAGGACTATTTTGATAGGAAATTGGCAAAGGATATATGCAATAAAAATAAAGAGGAAGTGACATAAATATGTTAAAAATGTAACTTTATGAAAAATGCAAATTATTACACCAATTAAAGATTTTTTACCTATTATAGTGCAAATTGTACATTTAAATAAATTATAACACTAATTTTTCTATCTATAAGATAAGAAAAGATTCAAAATAAAAAGAAATGAGGTAGAGAAAAAAGACTTTTATGTATTATGGGGAATGTATAAATTTCTCTTTTTGGAGGTTAATTTTCACTATGGTAAAGAACAAAAATATGCGTATCTGCTTAAATCAGCAATTCTACTTTCATTGTTTTATCTGAAGTAAATAGTCAGGAATGTGCAAAAGGATTTATTTCCGGTTATAGCCGTAGCATCCGTGGCATAGAATGAAAATTAGAAACTTTTTGTCAGTACAAAGAAAGAGATTGATTAAATAAATGATGAGACTTGCATTCAGCACACTATTGTGCAGTCATTAAAATCCTGATATAAGTAAGTAAAGAATATTATGCATATTTTTATATTCACAAAAATGTGAAAGATATATACAAGTATTAGAAGTGGCTCTCTGTGTGTGGTGGGATTACAGATAATTTTTACTTGTTTTCTTTGTGCTTTTTGGTAATGTCAGATTTTGTAATGTGACTATAAATCATTCTTATAATTAGAAAAAAGCAAAAAAAATTCTTAAATGGAACAATTAAAGGGTTAAATTAGTTGAATTTTAAACAGGAATGTTAAAATCAATGTTTTAAATAAAACACTCTCTTGTCTACATAGGTTGGGAAAAGGAATCTGGGTCATATATGTGGATATATGTCCTAATGGGTAATATGCTTCGTGGAATTGGGGAAACTCCCATAACACCTTTGGGGATTTCTTACATCGATGATTTTGCTCCAGAAGGACATTCTTCTTTTTATTTAGGTAATGCACAGAAAATATTAGATTTTATGGTTACTCTCCCTGAGTTTACCTTTAAATAATATTGTTCCCAAACTTGTTCTTTTACTTATTAAAAAAATTATTTGGAGAAATGTCTGTGTAAGTTTACTTTAAAAAACATATTGATAGGTAAACAACACAGGGAACTATATTCAATAGCTTGTAACAACCTATAATGAAAAGGAATATGAAGAAGAATATATATATGTATCACTGAATCACTATGCTATACACCAGAAACTAACACAACATTGTAAATCAACTATACTTCAATTAAAAAAACATTGAATAAGAACCTTGTATTCTTGGCATCTAATAAGAATGTTTTATAATATTTTTAGGAAATTTGCATGCAATAGCAATGATTGGCCCAATCATTGGCTTTACAGTGGGATCTATTTTTTCTAAAATGTATGTGGATATTGGATACGTAGATCTGAGTAAGTACAATCAGAACAAGGTAACATGATAATACTTTCCAAATACATGACAATTAATTGAATTCACTCTTTCAGTAGTCCTTTGCTGACTATTTGTGAAAACTTACAAATAGGAAATAAATCTGCTCATAGCCAGAATAAAAATAAAATTCAGCTCCTATTCTACATCAAGCTTTGACAACAAAGTGCAAAATAAGAAAACTGAACAAACTTGCTGAAGATGACTTCATCCAAAGTAACTGCAAACTAACTGCAGTTCCCTCAATGTTCTCTCGAATGTCACTTCCTTGCATTTCCCCTTAGAAAACCTTCTTTGCCTTCTCTATTTGCATACCTCTTCAAGTCTCTTCCAAAATGTATCTCCTCTTCAGAGAAGCCTACTTCACCACCCTCCACTGGCCCCAAGTTAAGTGCATGTAGTAATCACCAAGTGCATACTTTTATTGTGGTGCTTATCACAACGAGCCATAAATATTTGTGCACTGACCTGCCACGTCTTTTAGAACGTAACAGTATAGTATCTGTCTTAATGTATCATAAATAATTAGTGTTTGTGAATAAAGAAATCTGAATCTCTATTTCACCCAAACTTACACAGAGTAGACATCATACTAAGCCAACAAATAACCAGAAACTAGTAAGTATTTTATAATATAAAGCTGAGACATGTACCTGATACAATGTTTTACGTCCTCTATTTTGGACGTGTGAATTAGAGTGAATTCATGTGCCATATGTTTCTATTCATTCACTTACAGGTTCATCGTTGTTTTTTTTATCACTAAGAACCCAGAAATAAATTATTAAAATCTTTAGAATGAGTTTTGTAATCTCTTTTCTATAGTCAGCAATCACTACTCACAGCATTTTAGATCCATGGTGATTCCATTTCTACTGCTAAATGTCTAAACCTTATTACATCCTCTCTTATTCAGTTGTGGTTATCATGTAAAAAAATACGAAGTATACTTTGGCAATACTCCAATGCCTAGAGGACCAACAAGATCACATAAATGAGTAAAGAGTGTCCCAGGTGGTGGTTAAACTGGGAAAAATTAGTGGTGGTGAGTTACCCTCTGCACACCCCTGAAGGTGCATGTACTGCTCAGCCTTAACCTAGTCTTTTCATGCAAAAATTTAGATCCAGCAATGACAAAATCTTCTGACTGGTTTTCAAAAAAATCCAGAAATCCAGATTTTCATGTAGAATTTCCCAATTTTTAAGATAGTGTATGAGCCAAGGAAAACACTTTGGCAGACCATGTCTAGCCAGGTTATGACCTCTAGTTCCTACATGTAGACCAGTGATAGAACATGAAAAAAAAAATGTAACCAAAGAGGCATTTCTGAAGATGATGAATAAACCATTAGCAAGTAGATGGAGCCACTGATTTTACCAATGATTTCGGAAGTCTGTCTGAGTTGCCAATTATGGAAAAATACAACCATGTAAATCAGTTTTAAACTCAGATCTGTGCATACTTGAAAACCACTTCAATAAACAAGATGAACAATTTATTTCTATATAGCAAGCCAATGTTTTCTCGTGTTAATGAGTTTTCCTATAGATCACAGAGTAACAGCACCATTACTGTGCTTCAAACAGCTATGCTGTGTGTGTGTGTTGCCTTCTCATTAGAATGTTTACTTTCTACTTACTGAAATGGCTTTTATACTTGTTTGGATGTATCATTAATGAATCACTCATGCAGCGGTAAAGAAAAATATTATTGAAATAAAATGATTAAATTATCCCTAAAATTTAGAGTCTAACTCTTCCAGGTCACTTTTAAACTCAGATTGTCACTCTGGGCATGTTTTCACCAATATCATCCTCTGTGCTGTCAAAGAACTGGAAATGCAGATTCTGAGGGGAAGAAGCCCCACTCTTAGCTCTGAGAATTTCTTGCAAATGACTGTAAATTTCATCGCTGGTGCTTTCTTGACCTTGGGGGATGGTCCCAAGAGAAGTTTTCAGACAATAATGAGGATTCGTGCTTTACCAATGTTGGTCCTCAAACAGTTTGCAGGCTTCAAGTTTCAATAATGGCAGCTGCCCCAGTCATGTTGCCAGAAAAGCCACCAAGTTCATACAGGCTCCGGCAATGACAACAATGTCATGACTGATTCCTGGATAACAGCAATTGTAAGACGTTATTGAATGTTAGACTTTTTCTTATTTCAAAGATGAAAAAGGGTGGAAAAAAGAAAACAGTGTCTCAGATTTGATGAAATACAGTTTACTTTCTTCATCTACGGAAGACAGCACTTATTGCCATTGTTGCCCAGAAATTCTTGCATTTCAGCACTTCCAGGGTATTCAGCCCACATCAACACAAATATAGGAATACGGTAAAAAAAAATACAACTGACCTTGGAGATATTTACCACTACATCATTTTATTAGTGTGAATAATGGTTGTCTTAACTTTTTAAATCTAAGTGTTCTGTGTATTGTACCATTTTCTAAACCAAGTCAATTTCAGATTCTATGGTGTCCTTAGAATCCTTTTCAAATAAATATAACCAGGGAACTCTGGGTGAAAAATATCCTGAAATGTGGTTTATCTTCATCCTGAATAAAATAGCATAATAAACAGAAACAAAAATTAAAGTTAGAATTAAAAAAAATTTTTTTTGACTGGCTTCTTCTAATTCTTTTTTCTAGGCACTGTCAGAATAACTCCTAAGGACTCTCGTTGGGTCGGTGCTTGGTGGCTTGGTTTCCTGATGGGTGGACTAATAGCCATTATTTCTTCCATACCATTCTTTTTCTTGCCCAAAAATCCATATAAACCGCAGAAAGAAAGAAAAGCTTCAGTATCTTCGCCTGTGCAAAATGAGGAAAAGAGTCAAAAGGCTAATTTGACCAAGCGTGGGCAAAAGTTTACCGAAAGTATAAATGGTAAGTATTTCATGTTTGTTGTCCATTTGGGATTATTAATCCTAGTGAAAGGCAGAAGTGAATATTCCAAAATAATGTCGTCTTCCAAACGTCTGAAGTTAGCATTCTTCTGCACCAAGTTTGGCTGAATTACTCTAAGATTCCTAATAAAATTCATAAATATTTTCTGAACAGACATCAACTCTCTGAAGAGAAGAGGATTAGGTTTATGGTGTTTGGCAGGGAGAAACTAATCAAAGGCTAACAATATCTGTTATTTGTAAATCAAAGAGTACGTGTTCATTTCCAGATTATATAGTGTAAACTACGAGGGTTAAAAGGATTGTATTATTTCTTCCTTCTTTCCTTCCTCCCTTCCTTTCTTCCTTCCTTCCTTTCTCCCCTTCTCAAGTATTACCAGGAACCATACTATGCCCTGGCAATAGAATATTGTCTCTGTTTTCCAAATATTTAAAATCTAATGGGATTGTACCAAGAAATATATAGATGATTGCAATATGGTGCCTATATAAGGAACTACGAGTGCCTATAAATTGGGCAATTTAACTGTTCTTACATGGAAAGATGGAGTATGGAGAGGGAAATCAGGGGAGATTTCTCTCTGGATAGAGTAAGATTATTTTCTTATATAATTATATAAATTATTATTAATTATATAAGTAATTATATAGGGAAAAATATGCTTACCTACACATTCAAAAATGAAGTAGAAGCAACAGCAGTAGTTAAGAGTATTGGAGTCCATCATGTGAATAAGAATCCTCTACCATTTGATGGTGCCTTTCCTTTTAAACATAAGCCCTGAGGGCTAATAGAGAACAATTTAGGAGCAAGGAATCTGGGGAATGATTCAACAGCAATCAGAGCAAGATAGCTGAAACAATGAGATGCTAACAGCACAGTTTTCAGATTGCATAGAAATGGTGGAATAGTAAAAGTCAAAGCAGAGCATCACCAGAACCCTTGGCAACCTTTTCAAGTTGAAGTGACATTAGAGATTCTCAACTGTACCCAAGTGCTCCCTCTCATCAGTTCTTCCACTCACAACTTTATTGTTACTTTCTTCTCTCTACTACTCTAATCCAAAAGCAATGGTGTGCCTTGTATTGGCTCATGAGAGAGGACTTAATTTTTCAGCTGCATTGGTAGCCTGAATTTGGCCATGGTGGGAGAAGTTACCCCCATTTATTACCGTGGAAATTGGAAAATACTCAGGTCAGGCCTTGCTTTTCCCAAGAATCAATTGTTAAACGTTTACCAGCAAATCACCGAGTTAGAAGTCTTTGAAATTTAACATACACACTAAAAGTAACATTCCAATAAATTTTCATTTGGTCTTTGTTGTTTCCCCTGTAGCAAATTAAATCCATAAAAAAAATAGTGGTTTATCTAAACCCAAAGGATTGGATTGACTGTGAGCCCAAAACAAATGGAGAGGATAATGAAGAAGCAAAAACAGGGCAATTGTAAACATCATGTATGTCATCAACTGTGTTTGTAAGATAGTGACCGAACTAAGACAGTAAAGAGGTCCTTAATTGTGTGCTGTTGGTAATAGACGAAGTAACTAAGAACATTTAGTCAGAAAAAAAATCAAATTTGAATAGAAATAAAATTAATTGGTTAGAAAAAAAGAAAGATTTCAGTTCACTGCAAAAACAATTTGTAAAAAAGAATAATTGTCTAAAAATGGAGCAATGCCTTTTGGAGATAGTCAGCTTACTGTCAGTTGAATTGCTTATTGATTGAATTATCAAGGGTATAGAGTGGATCATGATTGTGTAGAAGTTCAGACCAGATGCCATCCAAGTTTTCATCCACCTCAAAAATTTAATGATTTGGTGAGCCTATCTGCCTTATTTTATTTTACTTTTTTATCAAATGTCACAACTCACTTACAGTGCCTCACAAGTTAATGGTCCTTCCTAACTGAGGAGTCCCATGGAGAGGAGTTTAGCATTTTGGCCTAACAACTTTAAATACTATTTATTCCTGCTATACATTTCCTTACATCTTTTTATTCTTCCATGCCCTTTGCCCTAATCTTTGTTCTTATTATTATAAGCAAATTAAACTATTTCTTAGTTACCATTGGAAAGGTTTCATTCTGACCACATCTAACGGAAACGTTTAGAGATCTACAGCACAAGATCTTTCAGAGATGTCCATGCCATCGATCCCTCAATAACCATATCTGGTTCTGTCTTGCTAGACTCTGACTCTTCCCACTGTTTTTCTGAGTAGTTCCTTCCACTTTTAATTCCCATTGCAGCTGGTTAACCTGATGATCAGAGACCCAGATCCCATAATTCTTGGTAGGTATGGAGATTAAGAACTCGTTACACATCTGTTTGTAGGCATAGGTTTTTGCCCTGTTATTGTCATAAGGTCACTTGAGACAGAATAATACCTTAAGAAAGGTGATTGATAATACTACCAGATTTACTGACACAGTATTTTATGGTAGAAAAGCCATATCCCAGGAAACAAGAGATCTGAGTCCTGGTACTAAATTGAGCTTTGTGATTTTTGAGCCTTAGTCTTATTTCTGGGTGCGTTGGATTATACTATCTTTAAGATAAATTTCTACATAACAATTACATCATTAATATAACAATTATATTATTAAGTGCTAATAAATAAGAAACACTGCATTTCATTCACTTTTGTTTCTTGAGTGCCTAGCATATTACATGGTACCCAAATGAAAACCAAACATTTGTTAAGTGAATGACTAAATGAACTCATGAAGTATGCAATTGTATGGTAGACTGCGAAGAATAATTAAATATGATGTGAACAAAGCAAATTGCTAAGCAAGTAAATATTTGATCTTATTTTGGAGTAAGATGAACTAACTAAACAAGAACAAATTGTTGACAGTAGGACTGCAAAGTATGCTGACTTTCTATGCTATGTATTTATGTAACTTTGAATCTTATATAACTTACATTTATAGGATTAAGCTATTAATATACATTTAACCTGCATTATAATATTTTCATCTCTACTTTTATAGGTTTTTTCCAGTCCTTGAAAAGCATCCTTACCAATCCCTTGTATGTTATAACATTGTTTATGACACTTCTACAAATCAGCAGCCATATTGGCAGTTTTACTTATGTCTTCAAATATGTAGAACAACAGTATGGTCAGTCAGCTTCTGAGGCTAACATTTTGTTTGGTAAGACCCCTTGTTTATGTTTGCTTGATAAATGATATGCTACCGAGTAATTGAGTTCCAAGTGACACTGTGGTATGCAGGAAATTTCATATTTTAGTAAATATAATTTCCATTTATTCTTTTTCAAATTTTGTCAAATCTATCGGTGTTGTGATAGCAGCATTGTTCTGCATTTGAAGTTGCCTTTCGTGTTATTTTTGAAGAGATAAGTCCTTAAAGGAAAAGTCACATGTGAATGGAATATTTAGACATGGTATCTGGATAACTGGATCTTACACTCTAGGGCTGAGATTCTGAGACAAATTCTTTCGTAATGTAATTATTATTATTCCATAATTCATGGACTTTGAATCAGAACCTAGCTACATACAAGAAATAAGTCAGTAGTGTTCTCCAAAGAAAAATCAATTTAAACACATCACTGATATCTAGATAATTCAAAACAAGTATCTTATTTAAGAGAGTTTTTTTTTTTTTTTTGCTACACTGTCTATTTCTAGTGACACATTGAAGCTTGTTTATGAAGGAAAGGTTTTCTTATATCATTCTTTCCCTACATCCAGTATAAGATTCTTAAGAGCAGTAAAATATACAGTACAGTAACCAGCAGACTGTGGAAACTCAACATTTGATAAATTAAGCTGAATTTATTAGTGGTATATGAATAAGTCGTAAGTAAACAAGAAAATAATAATTCTGTATGATGCTCTTCTTGAACTTGAGATAAAAGTTAAAACTAAACTTAAGTTTAATCCCTAGTAAGATTCTCAGCCTAACTTTTTTTTGTTTAAGGGTACTTCATGTTTAATAAATCTTGCAGGACAATGAAATGGAAAAACTATAAGTGGAATCAATTATTTTTAATACCATGTACTGGCCTATTTATCATTTCAGGGCATATGTGTGTTTAGATGAATAAAGAAGAGACATTAAATATTCAATTCTAAAGTACTGGGCAAATTTATAGTAAGTTCTTAAGGATAGGAACTCTTCATTTTAAGGAGATATAAAAGATTTTAGATGGTACAATAAAAGTTTCATAGGCAGGAAAGTGATATTTTGTTGTTGTTTTCCAGGGGGTGGGACAAAAAGCACATTATAGAAACTATATGTTTACACTTACAGATGTTCTTGGCCAAATATTCTTGGCCTTTGCTATTGAGGAAACCAAACCTTTAGCACTGGCAAGAAGAAATTATTTGTTTCTCTCCTACATGGTACAGTGATCCTTTACCTCCACCCTGGCCTGCCAGCCTTCTAGTTAAGAAGTAATAAGATCTGATGAATTTGGTTGATATACACTGTATTTCATATGTAAAGACATTCAGAATAACCATCTTTATATAATTACATCTTTTCTGCTTTTTAATTTCTAGGATCCATTTCCATACCAACTTTGGCAACTGGAATGTTTACAGGAGGATATATCATTAAAAGATTCAAACTTACCTTGGTTGGAATTGCCAAATTGTCATTTTTCACCCATGCATTGGCCTTCATATTTCATCTATTAAATTTTGCACTAATCTGTGAAAACAAATCAGTTGCCGGCCTAACCTTGACTTATGATGGGTGTGTATATATCAGTATATCAATTACACAATATATAAACTATCCAGTGTAAAAAGAATGTAAGGAAAACAAGACAGGTAGCAGTTTTAACTAAACTTTTAATTTAGACAAATTTCAATTGATAAATTTTTAAAACATCCATTTCTTAGGATCTCAAAAAGTTCTTTTTTCCCTCCTTCCTTAAAGAAAACCTATATTGGTTATAATGGTGATAGTTATCGTTTATGGAGTGCTTACAATGAGTGATGGGTACTTTTTTGTCCATTTTATAGATGAAGAAAAGCGAAGCTTAGACAGATACACAGGTTATGTGGGTAACAACGTTAAGACTCTGACTCGAATTTGTAGGTTTTGACTCCAGGACTCTTAGTCTTAACTGTTAGAATCTCGGATCCATCGTCAGAGAAACATAAATGACATTCTCCAAAAGTGACTGGACAATCTTTATCAACATTTACCTTTGATGTTTAACAACTATCTTTATAAGAAAACCATCACATTGTACTGAATTCTCCTTTTCTGAAAGCTAATATTGTTTCTTTGGGTATTGTTTTCACTAGCAGTAGAATTGATGAATATCCTATATGTAATTGCATATTGGACCTGGAAAACGTTTACTTTTTATTATGATTATGTAATGTGCAGTATTCCTAGCACAACAGCCTCTACGCCAAGTCAGGGGAAGGTTTCTGTGCAGATTTCTTATCTCCTGAATATAGCCAACAACGTAAGCTTAAGAAGGTTCATGTTCCGGCCACAAGCAAAGATCCTTGGATCATAGTTGAGTCAGCATGCTTCTCAGTGCTGCTTGTTGCTGGGTTTGAGCATTAAACTCTGGACCCTCTGAGGTGTCAGTTTGAACTTGTTAAATCTCTACACATTCACTTACCTAAACGTCACCCTATTTTTGGAGGCTAAATCATTCCCCATCTTATGCCCCCAAGCAGGAATAGGTATTAAATGCTTTTAGTAAAATTCTTGATTATGGACTTTCTGAACCTGCTTTTTTTTTTCAGGAAAAATACTTTCTCATTCAATGATAATTTATCAAGATTTCTACCACAAAACAGAAACATAATTTTAAAAATCTATAAGCAGAAAATTAATTATGCAAATAATCCATTTTGTAATTTTAGCCATGTTATAAGATTACAGTTTATAAACACAACCATGTTTTACAGTAAATAATCACAAAATATGTTGTAGTTTTATTTTAAAAGTATATGGAGTTTTTCTAGTCCTTCTCAGCTGATTCTATTCTTGATTTTTAAAAATTAATCCTTAGGGATTCTGTTTTGACTATGTTGAGTTCTTGTGTAATTAAAATATAGATTTTTAGAATCAAACTAGTTAAATAACATTCACATATTTATGGGACTTTACAGTGAGCTGGGAGGAACCTTACTCTAATGCCCTGACCCTACTGAAGAGAAACTAAATCTCAGAAAAATGTAGTGACTTTGAGTAATTTTTTGATAGAATCACAAAGACCTCTTGTGTTTCTCTTTTTATATTTTATTTTTTCTAGGTAATAAATTATGTCTGGGTAAAGATGAAGGGTAAAAAAGTTAATAAGCACTAAAAATAAATTTTGCCATCTTGGTGTCATAGCCCACCAAAATTTTCCATCTAATTTAAGGATAACCTTTTCCCTTCTTTCTCCTCTCTTTCCCTCTCCTCTCTCCTCCTCTTCCTCCTTCTTCTCCTCTCTCATCCTCTCTCTTTTTGATATATGTCCATCATATATTTCCAGAATTAATCCAGTGGCATCTCATATAAATGTACCACTTTCTTATTGCAACTCAGACTGCAGTTGTGATGAAAGTCAATGGGAACCAGTCTGTGGGGACAATGGAATAACTTACATGTCACCTTGTTTAGCAGGATGCAAATCTTCAAGTGGCAGTAAAAAGTCTATTGTGAGTATTAATTTTTACTTTCTTCTCCTTAATGAAAATTGCAGATTTGATTTAACTTACTTTAACTTGATTATTACTTATCAAATCTTTCTACAACGAAGTTCTCCAGTAAAAATACAGAAAAAAGATTTCCATTATTGTCTGTCATTGTGATGGCTGTGATGTGTAAACAAAGCCTCATGTAGAATCCTGCTTGGAACACAAAGGGGTTTTTTTGTTGCTTGAATTCTTATTTGAGATTACCTTTTCCCCTTGAGTTTATAAGAATATGACCTTTTGAAATTTAAAAGCATTTAGGGTCTCTAGGAAGCACTTAATTTGACTAAAGGATATGATTTCCACTAAGCTGGAGGTACTTTACCCTTCAGGAGCTGTAGGAAAGTCCTGAGCCAACCCCTTGTCAACTCTAGGTGCTTTTCCAGGACAACCATCTACATGCAACCTTGCGTATAGATTCTGATGAGTTCATCTCTAGGCTCAATACTCTTTTGAATTTCCAAGAAATTAACCAGTGCTTCATACTCACTTGACTGTCCAATTTTTGGCTTCCAATTTTGATTTTTTTCAAAGCTGGCACTTCCCCTACCCAGGATAACTTAGTTATTCTGCTTACCTATTGCTAACGTCTCCCACAGAAGTGCTGTTCCCTTCTTGACTCAAAATATCCGCTTCCATGCAGATTATGGGTTCTCCTCAATCCCCTGAGCAACTTCCAACAGCTGGGCATCAGAAGGGTATTCTCTACTTCACTTCCAATCCACTGAATATCTCACAAAATTGGGGAGCCATTTCCTGGACCATTTTCCCATCACCAGTATTAGCAATATTATCAGCTTTGATCATTGTTCTCTACCACATCCTCTGTCTTTGATTTTCAAACATTTTCCATCTTTGTCTTTCCTATAGTCATTGTATTAATGAAGGACATCGAGAATTTTGAAGCATAAAGCACCTAGATTCTTTAAAGCTGAGTCATAAATTTACACAAATGTGGCCCAAGGACTGTACTTAAAAACCTGCATCTCATATTCATGGCTATAGTGCCTTTCACTGAGAATGGTCCATTTAATCCATGGTCCCACTTTGCCCATAAGAGAAGGGCTGGAAGAGACATGATGTTAGAAGCCTAAAGAGAAATCTGTCCACTATGGAGACACTATCTTAATATTGACAATCACTGTATCATTTGGAGGCTACTGGGGAGTTCTTTTGCCAAATTCTTAGTAATCAATCATCCCTTTTTAATTACTCAAAATAATGTTCTTTGTATCTAAATTTGGTTTTATTGGCCAATGCTACATAAAGTCCTCTGTATTATTTCTACTGAGAAAGTAAAGCTTGGTCATCAGATTAGTGTGGATTCAAATTCTTCCTCACTTCCTCCTTCAGTAATTAATCTTTAGCATTAATAGGGTCAGACTTCCCTTAAACCTTCGTTTAGCCTAGACTCAGAACAGAATTTGTTAAGGCCACCTATCTACATAAACTGCCTGCCAAATTAAATCTCTAAAATTGTTTGCTCCTAAACGTTCTCTGTCTGTGCTTTTACCTTTGGGGGGTAGTCTGTTGTGTTAGATCTCTCTGATGATGGCACCATTTATGCTGTAATCTGTCGTTCTGCTCCTGGATGTTGTATTTGCTGGCCAAAGTAGAATTCTAGCATCCCTGCCTGGTCCCTTTGCCTTAGACTCTACCCTCCTCTGGTGGTGGCTTTAGTTCCAGGTTTGGCCCTTCCAAAACTACTATATTTTCAGGATTCCCTAGGCAATCCCTACCCAAGGAGTGGCCCTGATACTTTGTAGAGACTGTAAAAGAGAGTAAAGCAGGTGTGTTACAGAAAGTAGAGGAGAATGGTAGAGAAATATTTAAGAGAATTTGTATTAAGGAGAAAACTGTATACAGAGTATCAGACATGAATTCTTTCTGTTCTTTCCCAATTTTTAATTTAGAGAAGAATGAGAATTTAATAGTAAATTACATTTTCTTGTCCAGAAAGGAATCCAGGAAACTATTTTGCCTTTCAACTATTAAGCAATTTTTTTTACAATGTTTTCTTTATAAACTGTAAATATTTTAGCTTGAATGAGTGAGATGTATTTAAATATAAAGGAATGTATTTATAACCTAATCACATTTTGCAAATATATTCTGTAATATTTCAAAAACTATTTTTAGGTGTTTCATAACTGTAGTTGTGCAGAAATAAATGGTTTCCAGAGCGGAAATAACTCGGTGAAGTTGGGCGAATGCCCGAGAGAGAATCAGTGTGCAAGAAAATTTTATATTTATATAGTAATACAAATCCTTGGTTTTCTTTCCATGGCATTGGGAAGCACCGCAACTATCATGCTGATTTTTAAGTGAGTATGACTGTTTTTAAGGCATTTTCTGTATATTAGACTATAAACACACCTAATAATGTACATATTTTTTTCATAACATATTTGGAGCCCAAATTCATATTTTGTTACAGTTTAATTTTTCTAAGAATGTATTGTCTTAGGATTACTGTGATAGTTCAGTGCTGTAATTAATAATAATTTTGCCTTGGATTCTTCCACTACAAAATCTAGATTTCACACTTTCTCCTCTAATTAAGAATTTTAAGACACGGACTGATTGACAACTGCTTCAATGTGAAAGAATCCTTGTTGTGATTCTGAAAGAATTTTTAATTTTGAGATACTTTCTATCCTGAAGGGCCTATCAGAGTGAATCACCTGTTGATTTTGTTGAAAGAAAACATTTGGGAACCAGACTGTGAAATATAAACAGTCCATGATATTCCAAAGCTTTAGTCTACTCTCAGAATGGCTTTTGAGCTAGTCTCTCAAATACCTTCATAGAGAAAAGAAACAAATGTATGAACAGAATTAGTTCCTTTCTTCACTGATTAGGCAAATATTGAGACCATGCTTGATGAAGATACTCCCTGGTAAATAAAACAGATAAAATATCTGCTCTCATAGATTATAACAGGAAAGACTGACATAAGACAAACAAGCTTAAAGATAAACACATAATTACACATTGTCATTAGCACTCCTAAGGAAAAAAAGAGTGTTATTAAAGGGAGTTAAAGGGAAAACGAACATAGGATCGAAGTGTGGAGCTGTGAGGATGAGGACTCAGCACTTCTCAAATAAAGATTAAGTGAGTTAAAATTAGCCCAGAGAAGAACTTGACAGGGAGAGGGACTAGGTGCCAACGCCTCAAGGCAGGAAAGAGCTGATGTGGCTGAGAAATGAACAGAAGCCAGTTGGTTGGGACATACAGACTGAGAGAGGGATGGCACAAGGTAAGATTAGAGGGTTAGGAAGGGGACAGATAATACAAGCCCTGTTGGTGAAGTTCATCATTCAGTCACCCAAAACTGAAAGCATATATGAAGATTTGCATGTAGGTCTTAAAATATATATATGTAAGTACGGTGACCTAGGTTAACATCGAATTATGCCTCGAAGTCTTAGGGGGTTAGCCACAGGCTCATTGTCAGCCAACAGCATGATGTGGAAGGGAAAGAAAAGAAATGTATTAACTTTTGTTAAAATGAGTATAAACCCATAAACTGAGTCTACAGTTGTGTAAATTCCACAACGACTCTGAATCTTGTCAAATTACTTATACTAATTTATTCCACAGATATTGCTCTACCTTAATATAAAATATTGTCTGCTCAAAAGGAGGAGCCTTCCGTATTTGCCAAGTTACAGATCTATTAACTTACAGGAGGTCTTCTCAAAACTCCAGATTAACTTGCTTCTCAACAAGTTTTGGCTTCTTAATTTAAAGTTTTTTCATGGAAAGAAAGAGGGTTTTAGAGATCACTGTTCCAACCTTGATGATAGCTTTCCCTATTAAGAAAGTTGTTAAGAGCAACATTATCATTTATCAGAAACATTTGCTGATCTCCCACCAGCCTTTGATTTTTTTTCTTTGAAAGAAAACTGTGAGCCAGACTGTAGAATAAAAATGTAAATTTCAGTCTGTCAATGATGCTCCCATGCTTCCATCATAAGGTTATTGTTAAAACTAGACTAAGCAGAAGTGATGGCATTTATGTATTCAGTATGTATTCATGTCATGTGTTAGGCACAGTTCTAGGCGCCAAGGATGGAACTGTGAACAAAAATGATAAAGTTTCTGCTTTCATTAGCTTCCAGTTGGGTGAGGGGTGGTGAGGGATGGAAGACTGTATGGGTATAGGAGACAAAAGCAACAAATAAGCAAGTAAATACATAAAATAGAAGTCTTAAGCATTAGGAAGAAAAATCAATCTGAGTAAAAATATAGAAAAGGTAATAAAATTACAATGTTTGGAAATATGAGTGAAGGGAGTGAGGAAGTAATTCTTTGTACTATTCTTGCAACTTTTCTGCAAGTTTGAAATAATTAAAAAAAACCCACATTTTTTAAAAGAGATGGCAGTTTCAGACATTTCCCTCCTAAATATTTGAAGGCTCAACCAATCCTGTGAGTCTTTAAAAATTGGACAGGAGTTGAAGAAGGTGATTCATCACGAGAGCCCCTTTCCTCTTAACAAATGCCACCTTCTCTGCGAGAACAGTCACATAGTGAAGAAATCCACATGTTA
Source organism: Camelus ferus (assembly GCF_009834535.1). Taxonomy (NCBI): domain Eukaryota; kingdom Metazoa; phylum Chordata; class Mammalia; order Artiodactyla; family Camelidae; genus Camelus; species Camelus ferus. Next base: position 8,354,334 of record NC_045729.1, on the reverse strand, counting down.
TGGAGTAACTGAGCCTAAAGCTGTGATTGGGATGTGGGTGATAAACATCCCTACTTCACTTCTATGAAGTGTGGTTAGACTAGCGAGCACTTTCCTGGGGCATTTATGCAGCCACCTATGTAAGCTGTTGAAAGGGGTGGGTCACCAAACTAGATCACCATGAGCATCTGAACCTCCAGCCCTGCCAGGTCAAGGACCTACCTCTCCCACAGAAAGCAATCAGCCAGTCACCATGCATCCAAAATCTTAAACACGCGGAAGGCCTACCAGCAAATTCTGTAGCACAGTGCTCATACTCTCAGCCAAGCCCTCCATTCCTAATTTCTGGTGAGGAAGCAAGCACACTTGATCTTCATTAGCTAGGATTTAGGTCACTCTCCATCTCAGTAAATGGTAAAGGCAGGGTCTGTCTTAGGATCCTCATTCCGCTGTCGCCACAGCCTGGCTTGATGTGCTCCCAGAATGCGAAAGGGAAGACCATCTTTAAGAGAGCTTACAAATGTGCTCGCTGTCTTTAAAATGACATTTAAATACACCGGATGCTAGAATACAGATAACCTTTTTGACCTTCCTGGTTATATTATGTGGTTCACGAATCATAGTTAACTCTTCTGTTAAAAACAGTGGCAGAAATAAGGTGGTCAAAAGAGTTCTGCTCAGACCAAGACCTACATAATATCTGCTCCTGTCAACTGAACAGATCACACGAAATCAGTTTCTTCATAGATATAATAAAGCATGTTTCTACTAACTATCTCAAAATTTCCTAAGGATCAAATGTGAAAATGTTTGTAAAACTGTCGAGATCATAACACACTGAATAAGGAAGGGACTAATAATTATTAATGTCATTCAGATGTTTGCCTACTAAAACAACTGAAATTATAACTTTAAATAATGTCAGCTCTTCACCTAAAAGTTTTCATTTGACCCTGAAGAACAACACTGAGAAATGTCTTAATGTTTAGCTCAGTTTGGTCTTTCAGAGATGTTTAATGCTGCTTTGCCTTCATTTTATTTCAGAAATGTTCAACCTGAACTGAAATCACTTGCCGTGGGTTTCCATTCACTAACTATTCGAGCACTAGGTATGATACATATGTAGATGATGAATTCCAGATATAAATTTTCACCTCAAAGCTCAAAGACTGAATTGCCATCCTGACTGTGAGCCTCCTATTTTGATATGTCCAGTATATGTCCAATGGAACCTAACTGCTTCCACGGGAAAAATACAGACTGAGTACCAAACGGCCAATCACAAACAATTGTCTGAATACAATACAGGTGTAAATTGTGGGAGGTGTATTAAAAATCCTGAAAAAATATTTGGAAAACAGGTCATTTGAAGTTTTAAAATTTCAGTAATGATTAAGACCAAGTTTGTTACCTAAAACATTTAATTCATTGTTTGATCATTAGACATAGAAAATAAATTGTTAGCATACATTTTTCATTTTTCCAAGGATGGCTCTGATTTGCGGAAACCTGTGAGGTCCTAATCCAGTTTCTCAGCACCAGTATTCCTCAGACATATTTGTCTCAGACACTAGTTCCTGGACATTCTAAGATTTCTCACTCTCAGAAAATTAAGACTAAGATTAAATAGAGTTGGCAAAATTGTAAAATATGAATCACTATCACTTTTAAGTAACAATATAAAATTTGAAAATCATTCATTAAACTGAAAAAAAAAAGAACAAAGTAAAATCATGATGACTTCAGTTCCACCAACTGAATTGTGGATCTCTAATAGCATATTCCTAAAATTTTGCTCAAATTACCAATGCTGAGAACTAGGAGTCAACCTCAGAGTTTATTAAAATAGCAATAAGAGCAGATGGGTACTTCCATGTTAAGACAATATATGTGTTCTTGAAAAGCCTCAAATTCTACAAACTCATACACTACAGATAAAAACTGGGTTAGGTACAGACCACTGGAGACTTGGTCATCATGGTGATCAGAATATCAACAGAAACAAGATTCAGGCCTAACTTGGACGGCCCAGGCAGCTTCAGGAGGTGTTAAGAATGAACACAGTCAGTGGAGAGAACACACATGATTGTGGGCTCCAGTGACACCTAGACTGCGGGAGTGGAGCTCTGACACAAGAATAAAGGGCAGCCTACTAGGAGCCCCACACTTTGTGAACCTGGGCCTGTCTTCTCTGGGGAGGAAGTCATACTGTTGGCCTTCACCTTTTAATTTTCTTAAAGATCAAGTTGAAAAATCTCCTGCCTTTGCACAGTTGAGCTGAGAGCTTTTTTCTTTCCCTGTGAAGTTCTAACTTGAGTCCCACTATTCCAGCTGTCCTTGCCTAAGAAAAATTACATAGGAACCAACATGACTTCTATGTTTTGCTGACAACATTCTCCTTTTTACCAACCAGGCTTATGCTAAATTGGTATTCTAAGATGAACAGGCATATAATCTTCCTCCTTCCCTATGTGTGCTGGCATGGTAAAGGTAGACAAAAGATGTCTGTGCTATTAAATGTGATTTGAGCTTTTAGAGTTCTAATAATCTTGATTCTTGAGTAGAGTTAGGCCAAAACAACGAAAGAGTCCATCCAAATTTTTAACTTCTACGGACTCTAAAACGTATCCATCTGCAATATCACCACCCGGTTTCCTTTGAAACATTTTCCTTGGATTGATATCTTTTTAACTCTTTGCAGGAGGAATTCCAGCTCCTATATATTTCGGGGCTATGATTGATAGAGCATGCATGAAGTGGTCCATCAACAATCTTGGGAAGCAAGGGAGTTGTAGGATATATAATTCCAAATTATATGGGTAAGTTGTCTTAAATATATTTTATTAATTGATTTTTTCCTTTGACTATGTTAATTCCTGAAGGATGTTATTTTCAGTATAACATTAATAATTATAGCCAACATTTAAAAAACTTTGTATTCAGTGCTATATCAGGCAATCTGGCATCTCATTTTAATAGAAACTGTAGATGATATTTTTCTCCTTTTCCCTTAAATATGAAGAAACTAAGAGCCAAGGAGAATGAGTAACTTGTTCAAAATTACACAGTTAATATCAAAAAGATCTGGGATTTTTATTCAGGTTGTTTTTGTTTCCAAAAACTCTCCTAATACTAAACAACAACAAAAACTACAAAAACACACACAAAAAACCAAAAAAAAAAAAAAAAAAACACTATATACAGTGGCCTCAGCCTTCTCTAGGAAGACAGAAAATTATCAACTGGGGCTCTGGTCATAATTTAGTGGGAAAAAATATTTCTAGACTCTTCTGTACATAGGGAAATAACTGGATGGTTGTCTAGGAAAAGATAGTTGTAGTAATTCCTTAACCTTAAATGAAAACTAACTGCAAATTAATCAAATATACAAATTTAAAGTGTGAAACTTCAAGTATGAGAAGAAATCATGGTAGCAATTCTTTTAACTATCCAGGAAGAAGGAATGTATTTCTAAGTATGACTTAAATCCCCCAAACCATGATAGGAAAAATAAAATAAAATATTTTAAAAACTCTGTATCACCAAAAGTTCAAAGACAAAAGATAAATTGCAAAAAGAATTTATAACTCATGACATAGACGCAAGGCAAATGTCCTAAATATATAAAGAGTGCTTAAAAACTAAGAGTAAACCATACCAAATGCTGGCAAGGATGTGGAACAGTAGGAACTCTCTTTCATTGCTGGTGGGAATGCAAAATTGTTCATTCACTTTGGAAAACCATCTGACAGTTTCTTACAAAGCTAAACATAGTCTTACTTTATGGTCAAGCCATTGTGCTCCTGAGTATTTACTCAAATGAGTTGGAAACTTATACTTACCCTAAAAGCTGCATGTGGGTGTTTAATAGCAGCTTTATTCATAAATTGCTAAAAAATGGAAGCAACCAAGATGTTCTTCAACAGGTGAACAGATAAATAAACTGTGGTACATACATACAATGGAATATTATTCAACAGTAGAAGGAAATGAGCTATGCAGCTACAAAAAGACAAGATGGAATCTTAAATGCACATTGGCAAGTGAAAGAAGGCGGTCTGAAAAAAACTCTGTCCTGTGTGATTCCAACGATACGTCTTTCCTGAAGTTCACACTATGCCTGCCACCTGGAAATGACTGTCCTCTTTAGAACTCGTTACACTTTGTGGCTCAGTCATGGCCCTTATCCCGTTTCTTTCGGTTAGTTGTGTTCATTGTCTAAGGTAGTTTGCAAAGTAATTGCCTAAAGATTGTCTGAAGAGGAATTTTTAGAAAGATCAGGGGATTCGCCAATGAATACATATGAAAAAACTTAAAGTCACCTTATGATTTCTTTTGGATTTAATACTTTGAGGTAACTAGATAATTATTCATTGCTTTTATCTAGCATAGACAAATAACATGAACAATTCCTAATCCAAGGAGTAAAAGTCTATATTATAATATCAATCCTGAATCTAAACCTAATTCAGTTTCTCTCAGTAGCAGTCACGTAAGGAGAAACCCACATTGGTTTTTCTTGGTAGCAGTGGAAATTTTGGGAAGTTTAACATTGGTGATAACTATTTGGCATAACCCACGCATGAGGCAAATATATCTGAAGACTTTAAAAATATTTCTTTAGTAAAATTTGGTACAGCACAACATCCTGTTCCAATTTTAATAAACTTAAGCTTAAACAGCTCAAAGTTATATAATGAATTCCATTCACCTTCAGTTAAACCTGCTAAGTGTGTTCATGGTATCTTTTGCTTAAAGCTTGTCAACATTTAGTTAACGAGGCGAGCGCTTCCTAACCTAGCAGGTCAGTGGTCATCAATCTTTCCTGCTCACTGGAATCACCTGAGGAGCTTTAAAAAATACTAATTTCTGTGTCCCACCTTTAGTGATTTTGACTTAATTGATTAGGGGGTGTGGCCTGGTTATGGGATTTAAAAAAAATCTCTTAGGTGATTCTAATGTTCAGCCAAAGTGGAGGATTACAGGAATAGACCACGTCTGCCAGGTAATTTTATGCATTTTTGTTAAAAACTTGTAGTGGACCACACGGCAGGGTCTTGTGGACTGTAAGCCAGTAACATAAACGTTGGCTCCTGGTTCAACTTAAATGGATTCAATTTGATTGTCTTACCATCAGTTCATTGCCTTTATCATCTGTTCTCATTGCATGTGAGCTAATCTGTCTTTGAGAAAGTTAAGCATTCCAAATATACCTTATTTTTTGGAAAGCACAGATAATTAACTACCCTTAGTTTCTAATGGGTTAATATTCCTTTAAAAATAATCACAGATTCCTTCTGCTCCAATCAAAAGAATCACTAAAATTGTTACCTCAATATTCTTCGATGTTTTTATGCAAGATTTCAAACATCTTTTTTTTTTTTTTAAGATCTTCTGCATCCTGGAGAGCAAACATACAGTGTTGCACACAATTCCAAATGAAAATTGCCTCTTTTATTTTTTCTCTTTTCACAGAAATACCTTTTTTGGCTTGAGTACATGCTTAAAATTCTCAGCACTTATTTTATATGTTGTATTAATTTCTGCTATGAAGAAAAAATATGAAGGAAAAAACACCAAGGCATCAGAACCTGAAGGAAAAGCCGTGAATGAAGCAAACTTAGAACCGTTAAATGGTGATGCCACAGCAGACCATGAAACACATATTTAAGGGGAGAAGAAAAATTTCTTCTGCTGCTGGGTTTTTAACTAACATTGTATTAATTGAGTAGGATGTTATTTTTGAGCAGTTCCTGGCCCTTTCACTGATGATGTTCCACATTCCTTACTAATAATGGAGCAATGAATCACCTATGAATTTATGACAATGAAACAAACTATAAATGGGAACGAGAATGGGAGTGTTATGGCTGTGCATCTGGGGTTAAGAATAGAATATATGATCTATACAAATTTAAAGTGAAAGGCATAGTTAATATGTAACAGAATAAAAAGTATTTGTTTAGGTAATTGTAACTCATTAAAGCAGTGACTAGTAACTAGATAAAGGTGAAAAAGGAAGAGAGAAATTAATAGCCTAAATAAGGAGAAAAGCCTAATGCCATTTTTAAAACCAGTTTGGACCATGTTACTCAAGCCTAAAGTCTAGTATAACGGAGGAGTTATGCTATCATGACACCTGTCATTCATATATTAAGTCATATATTTTCCAAACCTTATGAATGTATAAGCTGAAGTTGTGTTTGACTAGCAACCCCCTGATACATTGTCTTCCAAACTCTCATTAAGATACTGCTGAAGAAATAGAGCAAATCAAAAATTTGCAAGCTGAGATGGTCAGACAGCATATTACAGGATGTGTTAAGTTTCTTTCAGGCTCATGGAAATGGATTAAGAAAAACTGACATTAACTTGAAAAAGCAAAGCCCATTTAAAAGAGGTGACTTCATTCCATTTGTCTGCTGTCTGGAAGAAGTGAGGTCTGCACCAGATCATTTACTAGCTGTCTTGCTACTGCATGGCTTTTTTTTTTTTTTTTTAATGAGTTTATTTGTTTGGTGCACAAAGAGACTTCTTTCACAGCCCCACCAGTAGAGCAAGAAATAGAGTAAATGAGAACACATATTTGAATATTGTATTTGCTAGTGATGGCAGCTTTAGTATAGTAAATGCTAGAAATTGTAGTTTTTATTCTTAATAGGCTAAAAGGAAAAAAATGGCATTAGAATCACCTGTGGAGCATTTTTTTTTTTTTTTAAAAAGAAGCTACAATCATACACCCACTCCAGAGATTTTGATTCAAAACATATGTGATACAGCCTGGACATCTCCTTCCTTTAAAAAAAAAAAATCCAGATGGAGCCCTTGATAAAGAGATACAGAAAACCAAGCCTCAGGATAGAAGAAATTCCTAAATATACCAAAGTCGCATAAGATGAATGCTTGCTAGAATCTGGGAATGAGACTGAAATTTATATGTATTAACCTATTCTCAAACTGTAGACCTGAGAAAAGATTCATTAAACACATAAGCAGAAATTTGAAAAACCACCCACCTGCTAGATTACTATGTGAAAATTTTGATGGGATCTTGTCTCATTAAAAAATAAAGAGAGAAAATTATGGACTTCAAAAAAAATTACAAAGAAAAAGACAGTATCTTGAATATTTATTTCTTCAACAATTATTGAGTGTCAAAAATCTAACAGGCAAAATGATATATAACAGTAAACAAACAAGGAAGGACACTACCTTACAGAGCTTACACCTTAAAGGGAAAGAAGACTATAACAAAATTAAGTTATAAAATTTTATACAATTATATAAATTGAAAGAATAAATTTATATTTAGAAGTCCAATGTGCTATCCATTGCACCACAGAGACACCTTAAATTTATATTTGTATGTGACATGTACAGTGAAGGAGAGGAACATTAAAATGTATAGCTCAGATTATTTGATCTACTTCAGAGTCCAAGAATCCAGGATAAATATTAATCCTTACTTCAGTAGCAGGTATTAAACATGAATACAGACCCAAGGGGGAAAATTCAACAGAGATAAGAATATGATAAGAAAAGGTTTCGAGGAAGCAAAATAAGGCAAAATAGTTAAAATATATGTTGAATAAGGTTGAAAGAAGACAATGGCCCCAAACCCAAATCCATGATAAAAAAAAATACAGTTGAAAAATCTATGAAAATCTGGAAGAAAAAGATAAAGAAGAAATTTGTGGAAGAAGGTAGGTGATTTAGAGGATCAACTAAAACACCAACCTAAGAAATCTATTTTTGAGGAATTAATCAGAGCTGAAAAAGAAGCATTAATCAGAGATTTAGTGGGAGAATGACTTCTTTCTATGAAGAAAGACTTAAGTGTCCAGACTGAAGTCTCCTTCTTGCCCCACATCTTCACACTCCCATCCTTTTTCACACAATGAGGTCTTTGATCATGATGTTTCTCTCGCCTGAAAAGCTCTTTTTTTTTCCTGAGTAACTGCTTCTTGGCATCCAGATCTAAGCTCAGTCACCATTCTTTCAATGTCTCTGACTTCTTCACTGGTTAAAATCTTCCAATATATTCGTAGCAATGTAACACTTATCAAAGTGATAATTTTACATTTTTAAGATTATTTGATAACTGTTTGTTTTCCCCACTAATCATGAGCTCTAAGGTAGGAAATGAACTCTTTTACCTACATATTTTATTTCCAGCATCTAGCTTGGTGCCTGACAGCTTGCAGATGCATCATCAATTATTTCTGAAAGAATGATACATGAATGAATAAATGAACTCTAAAAATGCCAGTCATACAAAAAAAAATGCATGTTATAAATAAGAACTAAAAACAAGATGGAAAAATTTAAAATAGCTACATTAAGTCATTGGTATGGAGTGATGGTTTCAGATGTTTTGAAGCTTTTCTTTAATATTTTAAATGAAAAATAAATTTGAAATGTCAAAAAAGTGTTTTTGACTGCTATCTACATGCTAAACATGAGAGGTAAAAATATTTACAAAATAGAATCTTGGCCCTTTGCCAGCCCACAAATGAGGTGGAGAAATAGCATGTAAACACATTATAATATATACCATAATAAATACTATAATAGAATAAAAATGTTCATGTCTCTCATTCTTAGAAACTATGCTAATCTCTTTGTTTCAATTTCAACATATGTATTTCTGGAGCTTTTACCCAAAAGAAAGTATTGAGCAATAATCACAATAAATTTGACAGTGGCCATTGTCACTTTCCTCTTGTGTGTCTTCTACCCTCCCTAAATAGACTTGCTCACCACCTGGAAACCAAGAACCAACCTGATGAGAAGATGATTACACAAAGCAGTGTGATTTCAGCAACACCATGGACCATTCCTGACCACTAACCTGTAAATGCACTGTTACCGAACTTGGGTTTGGCCACTCACCACTCAAAAGCCAATAATTCGAAAGGCAAGTGTTAGTAGAAAGGAAAGGTCCTTTAATCACAAAAGCCGGCAATCTAGGGAGAAGGCAGACATGTCTAAAAACCAACTTCAAAGATTCTGCTCAGCCATGACCGTTTTTAAAGGGAAAAATGGCAGCGGGGAGGAAATCTCAGCGAATCATCAAGGCAGGAGGTTGAGTTCTGCTCATTGTCCATTGCCTGCTGACTGGCTGACTCTCTCGTCACATGTTATTTTGCCTACGTGACCTGCCAGCAGGATTGCTAAGGGAGCTGTTGGGGGTAGAGAGCTAATCGTTCTTTAACTACTTACTTCTTCATTCTTCTTTTTATCTAGAAAAAGAATGAACAGGTTAGGAAAGACATGGTGTGCACTCAGGAGAGCATAAGTCAGGCAGTTAGTTTCACTAGCTTAGTGACCTCATACCTATAATTAAGTTCTTTCAGGGTTAGAGGGGAACAGAAATGTGCAAAGAGCAAAAGGGCAAAAGAGCTGCCTTCAGTTCCCCACTGTCAAACATCATTCCATTTCTATGAAATCAGTGGTGAAGTTCCATCTCCTGTAACTCCTTTGGGTTGACATAGGGTATTGTAGTCTCAGAGTGGAAGATACAGCCTCTTGACATGGGTCTGTAGCATCTTTTTGCTGACAATTTTAGTTGCCCACTTACCTATACAGGTAGAGCAAGCTATAATTATTTTGATGCCTATAAATATATAGATTATTATGAGCAAAAATGTTAATCGCATTCTTGAGGCCAGTTCTTGGAATTGTGCTAGCCACAGGTTCAGTGCTGCTCAAGATGGAGAAGCTTATGTCATGTCGACAGTCTGATCATCATACAGTTAGCTCCCTCCCCCACCAAGTGACAGTTACGGTATTTACAAAACAACTCAGGAATGTGTATCAGGCACTAAGCCTGTGACTCTATTATCCCTAATCATTAACCGCTCAGTTTTGTACCTTGGGGGTGGGCTGGCCTGCAGGGTTCTGCTCCATTCCAGCACCTCTTGCCCCTAACTAATCTCTGTTGTTAAGCTTGAGGCTGCTTCAAGGTCTATCACTAGAAACTTACCCCTTTAAATTTAGACTTTGTCTCCATTTAAATTGGAAGAGACCACAGATTATCCGGCACTTCACAGTAGCAGTGAGAGTCCAATTATTTATAAGCAATTGGTTTTTGAAAGGAGTGGAAATGGAAAGCACAAAGAATATTTAGAAAGCAAGAGAAAATTTAACAGAAAAGTGACATGTCATTAGGATACATTAAATTATTATTTTATTTAGAAACTGACTTCTTCTGTGTTGGAGGGTGGAGGGAATGAAAAGTGCCCGTCAAACTGACAAGGCATCTCGAGACAGAAGATTAAGGCAGGCAGCTTCATGTAATTAATGGATCCTTTATTATAGGGTAACTTACTCACACGGTGGGATCTATTGGGATCAGGCAGTAAGGAACTGGAAGCATTCACATCTGCACTCCCCACCACCAAAGGGACATAGGTGTAACTGAGCAGGATCCTATTATCATCAGTGACCATCTGATATCTGCAATGGCACTTGGTGGCTGCTTAACTGTATTATGGTTTAAAGGGTTTTTCTCATGCCGTTGCTGACCAGGGTTGGGCTGGAGAGGAGCGAGGCTTGGGTGGTCCACCCAACCCCCTCATGTTGCTGTGTGCAGGGAGCATGCTCAGTGCCCTCCTCTTGACCCCAGTCCCCACCTCTTGACCCCAGTGCCCTCCTCTTGACTCCTTGTGGTTTCCTTGTATCCTGTTGTTCAAGCTGCGGGCCTCAGCCTGCAGCAGGAGGTCTCAGGTCTCAGCCGCTTAAAAGGCTAAAAGCATTTACCAACCTGACTTTAAACTGCACAATTTTTTTCTCTAGAGTTCTTTTCCATGGAGCCCCTTCCTACACATCCTTTGTTCTAGGTACAAACATATTGTTAGCCCCAAAGCTATAGAGGTAGACTTCATATCCAGCAGAGGGAAGGGGACCACTGCATCTGCAAAAGCAAGGACAACTTTGCAACAATTTGTTATCCTATATGTGATCCCCGTAGAAACTAGCTCCCCCCTTCAACTCTTGAACGTTTACTATAAAACCCTCTGCCTTCTGTCCACAGCAGGCTCACAGTCTTAAAGGCATTAGCCCACTGTGACCTCCTTTGCCTGGCAAAGAAATAAAGCTGCTTTTTCTACTTCATCCAAAACTCTCTCCTCAAGTCTCATTTCAGTAAGTGGGGTGCGGAGGCCATATTTGGGCAACATTGGGACAATTTTATAGTTAACCTAGGGAATGGAGGTGGGTGCTTGGAAATAAGACAGGCATTCCTAAGTCAAGATTTACGAATAGGTAACTAGTCTTATGAATGCTGGGAACATGTCAGGGAAGATTTTCATCATTGTTTGAGAACTAACAGAGCATACAGGCTATTAGCTCCTAGTGATTATTAAACAATATCTATTAACTGCAAATCCCCTGATGACCGAGAAAGTGATTTACTGCACAGTACAGTCCTGGGTAGGGTCTGTGGAAGGACAGGACAAAGTGTAAGGGCCCAAGGTGGCATCAGCCTTAACAGCCGTACACACAGGAATTACGGACATCTGAAGGCTTGAAGAGTCTTGTAAGATTTCCTTTTTATTTTATTTTAAAGTAACATTTGCTTAAATTTTCCTTAGGGCTGATTGCAAAAAAAAAGTCTCATATTTTGTTTTTATCACACACCAGGCTTTACTTTGACAGCACTGTTTATAATGGACCTCTGAGTACTGCTTGAGCCATTTCTATCATTATTGTCCTGTATGAGTCACATATGTAAGTCATATTCATATATGACCAGGCTATAACATTGAGAACAGTAAAAAGGAAAGTAAGTGCATTGTTTAAAAACATAAAAATAATCTCCTCAGGTACCTACTCAGGTGTTTGTAGGATGCCAAACCTCCTGAGTAATAAATTTAAAAATTTGATACAAGAGTCATAAATCTTAAAATCACTTCCAAGATTTAATATGCCTACTATGTACTATGTGGCTGAACAAACTGAAAAAAATCTTAAGTATACAGTCAATAAAATAAGCTCCTTATTTCTATTTGTCCTAGAGCAGGAGATAATATTTATATCAATGCAGGTTTCAAGACCATGACGTTGTGTAATAGCATTTATTACTCTCACCCTAGACACGGGCAAACTTAGTGTGAAACATAACTGGCAATATCCATCTTCTATCTGGATGTGTATCATCCAGTATAATAGTCACTTTCCAAATCTTATCAAGTATTTGATTGTTTTTCCTCCTTCTCCCTTTCCTGTCCTCTTTTCTTTCCCTTCCTTTGTCTTGTCCTTATTTTTCCTACCTGAATAATTCAATCCTGAGCCATTAGATGGTGCCAAGCAAGCAGGTATACAGGAATGTGGAGTAAATAAACCTGGCTGTTCATCCTACCCTCTTGGACCGGAAACTCCATATCCTCCACAAGGCCTCTTGTGTCTCTAAAATCCTTTCAGACTTTTATTGTATCCCTAAGCTACAAAACAATTGAGTAGATTTAGTCTTAAATGTGCATGTTGAATTTTAGTAACCTCAGTTCCATAACAGAAGCTACTTTTTAAAAGCTTCATTCTCTAAGATGATGTATGGAAAATTAGTCTTTGTATTTTAATGTAGGACATCCTCAGTGACACAAACATTAGATGCAGGCGGCGTCCTGAATCTGGGAAAGTGGCTTTTTTGGGGACAATATCTGACACTGCAGACAGTTTTAGGACTAGTGTTTTTCTAATATTGTCCTTTCATCCTTTGACTTAGACGCTTGTTTTTAAGAGAGAGTTTAGTCACCACGTTTGAATTGCTGAAAAAAAAAAAGTCCAACAGTTTTTGCTACATGATTTTTAATTACCTGATTAAGTTTGTCAGTACTCTGAACAAAATGAGTAAATGTATGACACGAATAAAAAAAGGCAGGGAATGAAATAAGAGCAAGTGATGGCATATTAGTGAGTAATCTACTTTAAAAGAATCATGTCTAGAATGAGTAGGAAAGGGTAAAGAACAATTCCAAAATAGAAAAAGACTTAGGCTTCTGTCACTTAAAGTGATAAATTTGAAGAAAAATACTTCAATATTCACAGAAGATAAGAATTTCAGTCTCTAAATCAACTCGATATCAAAGCAGAAATTCAATGGCCTTAAATAGATATTCATAATAGGAAAATTTTAGAATCTCTTGGAAAAGGAGGTGTGGGAGCTATTCACTTATTTTGCATGAGTTGAAAGAGAAGTTGCTGTTTTAATGTAAAAATAAAGCTGGATCTAATATCCTGTTTTGAAGGTTATAAATGTCCCTCTGAGGAAAATCACTTCACCATCAGTGAACATTTTTTTACCTTGAGTAAAAAGAAATTTTTGATAAAGACAGGGACAAGTTACCTGATGTACCTCTACTGATTTTAAAAACAGCTAGGTTGAGTGTGTTGTCCAACTCTGGGAGACATGCGATAGCAGAGTGCTACAGTTTAGTTTTTAATTCCTCATCATCCAAAACTTTGGACTTTTGGTCCATCTCTTTGCACTCAGTTTCCTTCCCTGTAAACTTTGTCTCCAGCATAGTTTCTGAAGAGGCATTTTCCGCAGGTAGACGATGCTTTCTCAAAATAAGTAGGATCAAAAAGGCTGGAATATAGCTTGATCCTCTTAGTGCTGCTGGCAATCCCAGGTAGATGCGTCTATCAAAAAAAAAAAAAAATAGTTAAAACATATTGTATCTTACGTAGACAGTGTGGTGAATACAAATTGGTTTTGCATATTTTAATTTATTAATATTTTACTCCCATAAGGACAAAGCAGCTAACTGTTTTGCATGTCAAGCTTACAGAAGGAATTTTGCTAAATTCGCTTATTAGCAATTTGTTAAAATAATTTTTGGCCTTTCTAAATCCAGAAAATCCAAATTAAATTTCTTCCTTTCTAATCTTTTGTTACTGTTTTTATGTTATCTTTTTACATTGAATAGACTCTCCAACTTAAATTTAATACTGACAGTCATAGAGATTTTATTTTGGTATTCAATGAGAATTTCAAAGAGTCACCACTAATTATGATGTTTACTCCTGTGTTGTTGTTTTTTGATGATCTTAATTGGGTTAAGTAAGTTCCTCTTTTCTCTTCTGACTTTGCTCAAGTTTTAGTTATGAATTTGTAGAATATCACCAAATCGTTTTTCTGTGTGTAATTGTAGTTAGCAGAATATCCAAGATGATTATTATATAACAAACTCTATTTGTTAGCTTTTATACATTACTAGATTCCATGTGTTATTTTCTTGCATGCATATTTATAAGTAAAATCAGCCTATACTTTTCCCCTTGTACTGAACTTGTCGATTGTCAATATCAAGATTGCACTAGCTTTGTAAAATGTATCGGGACATTTTCCCTCTTTTTCCATTTCTAGGAATAACTTGTATAATACAGGAGTTATCAGTTCATTAAAGGTTTGTAAGACTTGCCTTGAAGGCTTCTGGACTTGATACCTTCGGAAGATGGGAATTTTTGACTGATACACATTTTTAAACTGCCATGAAAATATTCATGTTTTCTATATATTTATAGTAAAATTTAGTAATGTATACTTACCTAAAAAACTCTCTATTTAATGTTTCCAAATTATTATGTCTAAAATTCTGAAGTATCTGTACTTATATTTCCTGTTTCATTCTTAATAGTGTTTATTTGTGCATTTTCTCTTTATTTGCCTTTCAGATTATTATTATTATATTTTAGTATTTAAAAAAAATACACATTTTCATTTTTTTGGTTACCTCTATGGTGTGCAGTATAATTATTAATTTTTGCTTTTTATTGTCATTTTTCTACTTCTAATATTTTCTTTTATTATGAAACATTTCAAGAATGCAGAAAAAGAGTTAAAGATATTTGTACTTACCACCCAGATCATTTAAATGATTAAATTTTGTCATTTTTGTTTCAGAACAATTTAAAAGAAAGTATTAATACATTTAATTCCCATGTGTATTATGATCCTATTACATTCGGACTCATTCCAGCCGTATGTAACACTGTGTTTAATTTTATAGATTTTGTTCCTAGTTAATTTTCATAGTTTTACAAAGCATGCATGTATCCATTCATAATATATATAATTATTTTATATGTTTTTAGATTTTAAATAATTGGTATATTATATTTTTATTCTGAAGATTTTCAGATCAGTCCACCTTTTTGAAACGATGCTCATACATATAGTTCTACTTCATTTATTTTTAACCATTGCACCACAGTCCAGTGAATGAACACACCACAGCTAATTATCCATTTTCCTATTGTATATTTATATTGTTCAGTTTTTCCTTATGTCACCAATATTGCAATAAACCTTCATTTACCATCTCCTTGTGCATGTAAGAGTTTCTCTAAATTATGTCTAAGGGTCTTAGACTACGCAACTTAGCAAATATGTTCCCAAAGTTCCTTTTTGATAGTTTTTACTCCCCACCAGCCATGTATGAGAGTTCTTGATGCTCCAAATTTGTGCTCTGTCATTCTTCATTGTCTATAGTGTCTTTTGTTGCAAAGAAAACCTAAGATTTTACATGCAGTCACATTTGCCCATTTCTTGCTCTCTGGTTTGTGATTTTGTTTCAACCCAAACCCAAAGCAATAGGATCATAAAGATATTAGGGTCTATTTTTGTTGGTAATCTAACTACTATTGGTCTAACAGTTATTTCTTTATAAACCACATGTTTATTTCTCTGGGTAACTTTTATGTTTTTCTTTATCTTGAGAGTTTGTAATTTCACTCCAATATGTCTATTATATTCCACTAGGCTTTTGAAGTTTACTTTGATCTGAAAATTTACTTCTCTGTTAAATTCTAGGAAATTCTAAGCCTTTAATTCTCTAATTATCTCTGCCATTTCCTCTGTTCTCTGTTCTAGAAATTTTCTGAGATATATGCTTTAATCTGTCCCAGGTGGATGGGTCACAGCTAAGAAATCCTAAGTTTAGGAAATCTCAATCTTTTAAATGGGTTGCAAACACATCTGCCAATCTTTGCCCTAGAGGGAGCTATTATCCTCATCATCCTGGTCAGAAAACTCTGCTCCAGAGGGAAAGATCATTTACATCTTCCAGCATTGCTTACTGTTCAAACACCAAGATAGTTCAGACCAAAAGCCTCTGCTAACAAGATATTCGGAAATTCAAGGGACTCATGAAGAATTTTCTATAAACATGTAATTCTTATTTCTATGTTGTATTAGTTTTTGGTGAATTTTCTCATGAGTATACTTCACTGGCCACGCTAATTAACCTGACTAGACAAAGAATGGTACTAAATACAATAATTTTGTCTGAAAAAGCATTTAATCAAGGATACTATCAACAGGAATCTCCAAGCAGCAGGATGAAGCCAACCTACACCAGGGATCTTCGGTGTTCCTCGACTGTGATGCAAACCCGTGACGTGCACAGTGTGTCCCTGGGGCCTCCTCCGCATTATCCCGTGGAACTTTAGGGGAAAGAGGATCTGAAGAAACCATGAATCTCATGCTGTCTGCTCTCTTCACAGTTCTTGACATATATCCTTTTACTGATCAAGAGAAGGCCTTAGACTATTTTAAACAATACTAAATCATTTTTCAGTAAATAAAAGAGTTTTTTCTTACTGCCCTATAAGGAGAAGCTAATACAAATTTAAACAACAATCAGGTCTCCAAATGGGAAAGAATGTGAAAATAGAAAGTGAAAAATAGAAGAGTTTTGTTCAAACACAGGTAAATATTACCATGAGTTTTGTTCAAAATCAGATCTATATATTAACAAAAAACTAAGGCTTTAAGAGAAATGAAGAACATTGTATCAGTGAAATTTAATGAGGGAGAATAAACATTATTTTGGAGATGGGAAGTGGATGGTAAAAGGCAGTAAAGATTCTGGCTAGGAAGATGCTGAAATAATGTAGGATGAAATGGGGATACTTGAGAGAGTAATATAGTTTGATAGGTACAGACTTGACCTTCAGTGATGTATTGATTGCAGCCAATTTAGGGAACAATCTTTTGAAAGTCATCCATGCTTATATTTACCAAGTACTTTCGAAAATATTGATGAACTGAAATTCTAGTGTATAAGTGAGAAATGGAGATACAGTATCAATATCTGTTCTGGAAACAAAGCCCAAAGTTGTCAGTCACTTGACAAGGAAAATGTTACACATGAATGGTACCATTTTATGCCCAGTCTATGCTTAGAAAACAATTCTCAAAACAAACAAACAAACAAACAAAACTTTACCTGAAGTTAGTGGAATCATAGATCCTGCATGCCCCTGACTCACCACACTTCAAAGTTCCCCAGTGTAAACATGTGGAGTCAATTAAAGCTCCAAAATAGATAGGTGCAGGAATTCCAGCTTCAATTAAAAGGGAGAAAGAAAAATCCATTAACAAGGTAAGAATTAAGATACATTTTTTTGTTAGGAAACATTTTAATTTTCTCTATCCATAGAACAAATGAAGTTTAACAAAATATAAATCTACTGCTTTAAACTTTATTTTTAGAAATTAAAAGTTACTATTTTTCCCTTTTTATTGAAGTATAGTTGATTTACAATATTGTGTCAGTTCCAGGTGTACAGCAAAGTGATTCAGTTATGTATAGTTATATAAATATTTTTTTCAGATTATTTTCCATGGTAAGTTATTACAAGATACTAAGTTACTTTTACTGTAAACATTTTAGATGATAAAAGAAAGTAATCTCATAGATAAATGCAAAATAAAAATTATCAGTAGAGAAAAACATTTAATTAGTGATTCTTTGTATTTCTTCTCTGCAATGGTTTGGGCCAGTCACGGGCACACTTTATTTTAACAAAGTATTTCCTGTTCCTTTGCTTTTCAAATTGCACTGATGAAAAGCAATTGATGAAAAGTAGAATTAAGGTCAGCTAGGTCTTTTCCAAGTAAAAGGAGAAGTTCTGCATTTCTTCTTGTGCTTCATTCTCATGCTAATTACAGGGGGGAGGGTATAGCTCAGTGGTAGAGTGCTTGTCTGGCACACACAAGGTCCTGGGTTCAAATCCCAGCCCTCCATTAAAAATAAATAAGTAAAAAAGAAAAAATACCTTCCACCTCATGCTAATTACAAAGTTCCACTTACAAGTGGAAGGGATAGTTGTTCCCGTTACTCTGAGAGGGTGATTTCATTTACTTAATATTAAATAGTGATCTGATGTGATGTTAGAAAAAATAACTATTTTTACCAAATATTCTTGTGCAAAATGCATGCAATCCTACGCCAAGCGACTTCTCTTCAGACTTGATACACCTAAAAAATAAATCCATAAATAAAAGAAAAATAGAGGTTTTAAAACTACCATAGTTTTTTAAAAGGACAATTTGTGCTAGTAACACACTGAGATTAGAAAATTTTCTTGCATGCTCAGGTCTTGGTTATTTAATGCCTAATTATCCAGTTCATAACCTACATAGGAGCCCCACCTCTGGTCCTTGGCATTTTATCCATCATTTTTTGCTCACTCATTTCTAGCTTAAAATTGTCAAAGAAGAATACATTTCACATGAATCGATTTTTTACCCCAGTATCCTCTTCTTGAGTAGTAGTTCTTGATTCTAATGGTGAAATCTTTTAGATGAAGGAAGAGAGTAAAGACATGAAGAAAGCTGAAAGCATGATTAAGTACTTGTCTTAACATAAAGTAGATATTAATACTATAAAAAGTTTTGAAACTGATAGGCAAATGGAAACTGAGTTAAGAATTTCAATAATCAGGTTAACCATTTGAAAGATATAACTTTTAAAGCAGAAGAAGAAAATACAATAGATACAATGGAAAGCAAAAAAAGAAGCAAAAAGAAAGTCAAATAAATAGAATATGTGAAATAAAGTATGAAATAAAGTGGCAAAAAGAGCTCTATCACAGTGACTGCAATCCATACAAGCAGGGTTAAACTCACCAATCTCAGATTACAAAATCAGATCTAGCAAATTGTCTGTAAAGTGAAAATAGAAGATTGAAATATTGCAAATAAAAGGAATAAAAAAAGGTATAACATGAAACAATGAACCAAAAAAAAAAAAAAGCTAGAACTGCAATTTTAATAAGAAACAAAACAGAATTCTCTGAATGAAAGGACAAAAAGATAAAGAAGAAAATTAAGTGCTGCTAATATAGAAGTATAATGATCAAAGACACATTTACATCCTACAAGAGAGACTCCAAACATGTAAATTAAAAAACTGACAGAGTTACAGGGAGAAATACATCAGCAATTTTTAGAGATTTTAATACCCACCTCTGAAAAACTGTTAAGCAGACAAAAAACAAGTATAGATTTACAAAGTTTAGATAACACAATGAATTAACTTAAGTCCAAGGAATATGAAAACTGTATATTGAAAACACAGAAGTTACACATTCTTTTCAGAAACACATGAAAAAATCAAAAATTGAACATGTGCTAGGCCCCAAAGGAAGCCTCAATATTTCACACAACCCCACATCTTTCAGATTATGTTCTCAGAACATGAAAATGAAATAATAAAGGATACCTATTGAAATTTCCCATAGATATGGAAAGTCTATAACACACTAATAAACAAATTTTGGTTTAGTGGAGCAAATCGTGAAAGAAATTACAAAACAGAATTAAGCTTCATGGAAAATACTATTTGAGGCACAGCTAAAGTAATAGTTGGAAGGAAATGTGTGGTTTTATCTATATTAACCAACATGAACAAATGATCTAAGTGTTAAACTCAGATAGCTGCATAAGGAGCAACAGAGCAAGCCCAAAAGGAGAAAAAAAATTTTAAATAAAACAAAGAGCAGAAAAATGTGAAATAAAGATTAACAAACTCAAAAACTCATTCTTTTAAAAAGAAAATAAAACAGAGAGCCTTTTGGTAACAATGCTTAGGAAAAAATAAAGATGGTACAATACAATACAAAAGAGAAAAAGGGAAAATCCTTTCAATACATGAGAGAATATTAGAATGATAAAAGGCTGTTACAAACAGGTACATACTAACAAGCATACAGCTGGTGTCGGCACTAGTATGAATAGACACTAACACTAAATAAAGGAAAATAGTAACCAATATCACTATCCAAATAAGCCCAAAGTGTAGTTTCACAGGTGAATGCACAGAACTTTCAACAAATAGATATTTAATGCAAGTAGTTACAGAAATTAAAAAATAGAAAATTAACCAATTCAAAAAAAAAAAAAAAAAGAAAATTAACCAATTCTTTTGTAGGCCTAGAATGATTCCAAAACAAAAAGAATAGAAAATAGTAGGTATGTTTTACTCATCAACAAAGATACAATAATTTTAAATAAATTATTATTTAAACAAATCATATATAAAATATATCATGATTAAATATGGTTTTTCTTAGATTTGTAATCAATACAATATAAAAAAAACTATCACTTTATTTCACCACACTAAAAGTACTGAGTAGAGTCTATGTAAGTTTTTTCCTGGATGCAGAAAAATATATTTAATAGTTTAATACTGATTCTATTATTAAAACTCAGAAACTTGATGAAAACTGTATACTAAAAATCTACAGCAAGCATCATATTTAATGGAAAAATTTTACACTGGTTTCCATTAAGATGAGAAAAGAACAAGAATACGCACTGTCACTAGTAGGGTTTAATATAGTTTTGGAGGTCCGAGTTGATGTTCTAAGAAAACTTTAAAAGCCTAAGATGTACAAAGTTTGGAAATGAAGAGATAAAATTTTCCATATTTGCATACATTTCTACAATGAAAACCTAACAAATCCACAAGTTACTAGGACAAATAAGAAAAATTGATGGATAAAAAGTAAATTTTTAAAAAGCCAAAGCATTCCTCTAAACCAACAATAATCAACTAGAAAACGTAAGAGAAAATAGTACCATATAGAATTACAAACGTATGTGTGTGTTTGGATATATATATATATATATATGGATATGTATCTCTTTGTAAATCTACATGGTACCATTTTGTATGTATATGTGTATATATATATGTGTGTGTGTATGTATGTCTGTGTATAGAAGCTATAAAAGAAAATTTAAATAAATGGAGAGAGAGTCCATGTTCACAAATATATGATGTCAGAGTTTCTCTGATTAAAATAGGGAATCTGCACAATCAAAATTCATATGAGAGTATAAAGATCCATGCATTGAGAGCTAAATCAATTTGGGAAGAAAAGAGTAAAAGAGTAAAGGTGAAAGTAGTGGGTGGGTGAGGAAGAGTTACTTTGAGACATTAACATAGCCAGTGTCAAGGTAGCAAAATCAACGTGGCACTAGTCTGAGAACAGACAAAACTGTGGGACAGAATAAGAGTGAAAACTAGGCCCATGTTATACAAAAACCTGCGATATGATAAAGGCAGCACCACAAACCAATGGAGAAAGGACCTCTTATTTATGCTATGATGTTAGGAAAACTAGTTTTTTGGAGAAAAATATCACTGAATAGCTCTTTCTCTGGCACCAAACATAAAGATAGACTTGTGATGGTTTAAAGAACTAGGTAAAGCTACAAAGTTAATAGGATAAAATTTAGGGGAATATTTTTATAAATTAGGAAACCCTTTTTAAATATAACTACCCAATACACCAACTCTAAGGCAAGAAAATTGTTAGATTTCAGTACAACAAAATTTAGGATTTAATTTCATTAAAAATACTATGGAAAAGTTCAAAGAAAGATGAAAGACTAGGAGAAGATAATGATATCAAATAAACAATATTATATTAATATCTATAATTCACCAAAAGTATAGACATTATAATAGAAAATGGGCCCCCAAAATGAAGAAGCATCTTGAAGCAGAAGCATTAATAACTAGAAAAAAATTTGAAGAGATTCTTAAACTCACTGAATTAGACAATTGCGTATTAAAACATCAGTGAGCTACCATTTTACACCCACTGGAATAGCTGAAGTCAGAAAGTTCAATAATTTTAAGTGTTAGTGAGGTTATAAGGCGGGAGAAACTCCCACGCATTGATGGTGTAAGAATAATTCATAAGTACTGGCAGTACTTGGTGAATTTATGTCCACATGTGCCTCATGCACCAAAACAAATTATAGCACAACACTACTTGTCTGAATATAAAACACAAATACACATAAAACTTAGTATTTTACAAAGGAAATTACATATTTAAGAACATATATCTATCATACAAATGTGGATGCCTATGGTTGAGAGGAAGTGGGGAATGGAATGAGAAAAATAAAAATAAAGTAAAATGAAGCAAGAGGGAAATCCTACCCCAGCCTATGATGACAATGTGTTATGAACTGAGAGTTATGATCAACTTAACTCTGCTTCATGATGAAGAAACGAGAAAGCAATGCACTTTGTTTACTAGGCATGTTTAGGATTGTTTATGAGGCACGAAGATCAAAAGAACAAGGGTCATAAACCTAAGTGTGAATCCTGGCTCTGCAATTTCCTAGTTTTAGTAAGCCCTTCAGCACTTGTGTCTCACAAATAGCTTTGTTAAGACTGTTGAGCATTTATTATTATACCCAATTTTTAATTAAAGAAAAGCGAAGCTCAGAAAGATCCATCGACCTGCCTTTTGCCCTGTGGATATTCTTTGGTGAAACTGGAGCTTCTGACAGCTTTAAACTCCACTGCCCTACAGGTTGAACCACAGGAAATGAATGCAAGAACCACTCTGTACCCACGAAAATGACTGTTTCATATGGCTTACCCTAAAATGTAAATGTGTCTCTTCTTGTGTTAAACAATGAGAGGTTTTCTAATTTAACTCTACGAAATAAGGAAGGAAAGATCAGCAGGGAAGTACCAACCGATGAACATTTTATACTGCTAACTAAAATTTTGTAAAATTCAACAGTGCTGAATGAGAATATCTTAACGCTATAGTAGAGCACTGAGTTCTTAGGTACCGTGGGCTCCAAGTGGCTTTCTTGGAAAAAGTTCCCCTACTAAATAGCTAGAAATAAATCTAAAGAAAGAAAATAATTCTCGTACCTCAGGAGAACCATATAGCCAGGTATGGCAGATAAGGAATAAATGAAACTGCTGACCACCGACAAGATTAAAAAGTACTGGAGCATCATGGAACAGTCACGTCCTTTGTCACATAGCCCAAGGTGTGCGGATGAATTTCCTGGTGTTTGAATGCAGCTACAATTTTGAAACATCTGTCGAAAAATAACATATTATCCTATTTAAGGAAGGAAATCTTGAACACAAATCTCAAATATTTATTACATCACAAATTGGATAAAGATGGAGACTTTATTCACTTTTTTCTTGCATCCTTTATGGTGTCTCTCAGGATTATAGTGGGAAACAAAACAAAAGTGTGGCTTCTGAAAAATAGAATTTCTTCCTAAATATACTGAGTAAATTTGCAACAGCTCAGCTCTCCTCAAGTCACGCTTTTGAAAAACATATACTGTCTTGCCACACGCTGAATATGACAAAATTTGCTTCATGGTGCTCAGTTTAAATATATAGATACTTAACAATAAACAAAGATTTGTTGAAAAAATATGTAGTTTATTTTAAAAACAGAATAAAGTCAACCCTTTTTGAATTCTTATGTTCCCAGGTTTTAATAAGAATCAAAATTTGTATTTTATTTTCATCACCAACCAACATTATAAGTGATATTTTAAGGCAAGAAAACATGCCCAATTCCATCTTCTTAGAAAGCTGTCAGAATGTGAAAAACACAGACAGCACATGTGTTTTTATACACAGGGAAAAAAAAAACCTAGCAAAGTCATTAGCTGGGTACTTGAGATCAAAACTGCCAAGTTTATCTCGGTTTAAAGTACTTTTAAATAAAATTATTAAGCAATAATGTCAACTGCTATGGAGTTAAAGATCAGTACATAGACACTGTGCAGATTTAAAATAAGATCTAGGAAATAACAGTTAAATCAAGTGAGCATATAAAAAGTAACTTATTTTCAGTAATAAAGGCCAATAGGATGTGTTACCATGTTTATTCCTGTTCCGGAGGATGTCTCACAACCAGCAAGACAGGCTGACATATATGACAAACCATTGTTTCCACATACTGGGTCCCATATTTTAGTTGGGCAGTTGCAATTCATGTTACAGTCAGCAAGGATATTTCCCATATGAAAATCCTGTTGCATTCTGAAATGATTTAAAATAACACCATGGATATTGAAAGAATATTGGAGCATTTTCTTTTTCTTTTCATTTCAATTTGCAGTTGTATTTCCTCTGCTCCCTAAAATAGAAACAGAAATCTTCCAGTTGTCAACGTGTGGCCTGGGTACTATAGCTCTGGCATAAAAGACACCAGTTTCTGTGATCATAGCCACTTTTTCAATGATTTCTTTAAGGTAAACAAACAGCCACTGAACCACTGGGGGTCAGAAGAAGGCAGGCGGGACTGAGAGCAATAAGCTTTAGATGTTGGCAGACTGTATTCCTGCTTGCAGCAGTATCCAAGCAGAGATCCCAGCCAGTGCCTCTGCCCATCTGCAGGGCTGAGCAATGGTCCCCTCTGGCCAGAGTTCAGTTGGCAGTTATGCCTGATTTGGGTCTCCAGTCAACCATCCATACTAGCCATGGAGCTCTGCTCACCTGCTGAGCAGAGTCTCCAGTTCTATCCACCCAGAAAGCCTGGCCAGAGAACCTGGGCAACCAGAGAGCCCATCCTACAGCCACACAAGACCCCGGATAGTCAAATAGTCAAGGGAATCTTGAGAAAGAAGAATAAAACTGTAGATAATCACACTTCCTGATTTCAAACCATATTACAAAGTTGTATCACCAAAAACAGTATGGTATGAGCATAAAAACAGTCACATAGAACAGAATAGAAAGCCCAGAAAAAAACTCATGCATACATGTCAATTAATTTACAACAAAAAAGCCAAGAATATATACAGTGGGGTTGAAAAAGTCTCTTCATAATGGTGGAGGGAACACCAACCAGACAGCCATGTGCAAAAGAATACTGGATACTTATCTTACAGCACACACAGAAATTAACTCCAGCTGATTAAGATTTAAATTTAAGACCTGGAACAATGAAACTCTTAGAAGAAATCATTAGGGGTAAGCTCTTTGACTTCAGCCTTGGCAATGATTTTTTTGGGTTTTCTTATGCTCTGTGTAATGTAATGGAAAGAGCCATAGAGAGGGAGTCTAGAGATCACATTAAAGTCCTGACTCATAACTAGATTATGCCTTTTTACACATCTGCTCTGGGAATCAGGATAATTGGAGATGGAGATAATCTTTAAGATTTTACCAATTTTAATTTTTATTTTACTATACTGATGGAGTTGAAGGGGTGTTCCATGACCTCCCTTGGTCATTTAATCCCTGTGAATCTGAATTTCTTCATCTGTAAAATGGAAAAAACAACACCTCCCTTAAATGAAATTTGCAAGACTCAAATCAGATAATATATAAAATTACTTTTATGATTATATATTTAATATTATTCCAATTGCTTAGTCGTCAACAGTGTGAAAGGGAACATTTTAGGATGCTCTTCATTTCATTTTAACCGATGACTTCATTACCTACGTATACCCTACAGATGAATTTTTAAAATTCATGTCACTATGCAAAACCTTCCTGTGAACCCAGATAACCCTCAAAATGGAAATCTGAAACTATTCAAGATATAGACACACTTATATGAATAAAATATATAAATTTATATATGAATTTCTGTATCATGTATTAGGATTCAGTTTTGTTAAGTTTAAGCCCATTGTGGAAACATGTAAAGGTAACTGAGATTCTAGTTAACTTTAAATTTTACCTATATGTGAGAGTGTAAAATAAATAGATAACACATCCTAATATAACCTAAAAGCATAGTTTCTTCACTCTACTATCTACTAGGATATCACAAAGACAAACACACACACAAGCAATCATAAACTCACTGACTCGGTGACATATCCCCAACCTCTATAATAAGATAGAGAAGGAATACAGATTACTGCCATTAGCTTCAATTAGCAAATGATCTGGTCATGTATAATTACTGCAGAAAATGTTATTAAATGTTGAAAGAGAACAACGTTTATTAGAAAACAACATACCCTTCATAAGAGGTGGTTATGCCAGCCACTGAGGAATTATCACAAATCATGAGAAAACACAAAAAATAGAGAAGATATTCAAATAAAGATAACCAGCATCCTATGTGGGCAGCTTGTACGACAGTAATCTTGAACTTCTTCATAATTAAACCGCCAACTATATATCCGATGCATATTGGAGGTAAGTTATAAATACCTACAAATGCAAGTAAAATATTATGTACAAAGTGACTTAGCAAAGGGACAAAAGTGACGTCACATTTATCTAGTATGTCTTACACAAGCAACCACTTAGGTCCAACTCACAGTGGAGAAAACTGATTTAAATTTATTCCCACTTAGTTACATGTCACATACAGAGATATTTTAATGCCTCATAACATCAAAGTACATTTTGGAAGACTGTTGTCATTCATGTAATTAATAGCAGTAGATTGTGAATTTCTCATATGCAGGGTTCATGGTCTATGTCTCTTTTCTTAGGATCCAGGTAGAAGTAACAAGTCAAAGTTGACTAGTCATTTATTACTTTTCATTCTTTGGAGTGGGATTATGTATATAATGATTTGTATATAATGTATATCATATAATCATATAGAGTATGATTAGTATGATTTTGCAGCTGTTTATTCCCGCTATGGTTGTTAAGAAATTTGACTCAGCTCAAGGTACTTTAGAGGTACTTTGATAAACCTGTGATTGTTAAGTGGCTTTACATTTCATATTTTGCTGCTACTGACTAGTACTCTCCCTCCCCTAATCCTCCCCCCCAAAAGGGGGAGGGGAAGGGAAAAGATAGTCCTGTGTTTCATTCTTACAATGCCAGGATTTGCTCACTGAATCACATTCTTAGGAGAGATTGTTTAAAATGCACTTCCAAGTCCCATACCAGAGAGTCTAATTTAATCTGTCTGAGGTGGGCCCCAGGTATCTGAACTTTTAACAAACTGTAAAAGGTGTGTGAGTGTAGGTAGTGTGAGTACGTGTAATCTGAAAATTCTCTTTTCAGAATAGTGAAAGAAAAAAAAACCCAAGAGAAACTCAGGGTGAAGTAGACCCCCTGGGGTCAGTGTGGTGGCAGGAAAATCAGAATGTATGGGATGCAGAGATGTCTCAAAACACCCAGGGGCGGGGGGAGGGGGGCAGAGAACAGAGTTAGAAACCATGGAATTCATGAATTGGAGCCAAAAAAGGTAAAATCTGAGAGTGAAACACAACTCCTAATGAGTTAACTCTGTCTTGCTTTTTTACATGAATGAATTGCCAATCTGAAAACTGTATCTAATTTGGGCGTTCCCCAAGATTTCCTCAAATATTTTGAATTTGCATTCTGACTGGAGAGAGACAAAGCAAGGAGAAAACCAGGATTTTCTGGCTTCTTCCCTTCCCTGCCATCTCTTGAGTTCCCTGGAGAGCAGAAGGGGGAAAAGTACCAGAGACAGAAATATCTTAACAGATTTCAACTGAGGAATTTCCCAGACCCATCGTCACAGTATTCACCATTTCATGGGAGGTAAAAAAATGGGGTACCAATGCAGAGAAGAGCAAACATACCAATTAGAAAGATTGCATCTGAGGCTGATTTTCCATAGTGCTGTTCCAGATACTTAGGCATGAAGGAGATCATATTGACAAATGCATTGAACTGTAGCACACTTATCAGTATGAAAAGCATGTAAACTGGGTTGCATAAAAGACTTTTCATGAATGGTAAAAAATCTGAAAAGAAAGAATGACAATAGTGTCAAACGAACTTGGCTTTGCATTTTACGATGGACTTTTCCTGAAACATCAACCTCCCCTCCAAATGATGGTTTTCTGTTTTATAATGCACGTATGTTTCTTAATTCTTTTCACCCCTCAAAAGCTAAAGTTATATCATTGCTTTGGTAGTGATGCGGCTGACTGGGTAGGGATCAGAACACAATCGCTTTGCCTTCACCAAGTTACCATTGTGTCTTAAAGAAAAAGTACAACATGACCAAAATTTTGTCCGAGTTCACACCATTTCCTCTCATCCTTCTCTTTTCCTTCTATTAATATCTTC
Organism: Camelus ferus; assembly: GCF_009834535.1. Lineage (NCBI taxonomy): Eukaryota > Metazoa > Chordata > Mammalia > Artiodactyla > Camelidae > Camelus > Camelus ferus. The sequence continues at coordinate 8,326,246 of NC_045729.1, read as the reverse complement.
TCTTCTCTAGAGGTCATCTAGAATGAAATGTGCTTGTTCTCTTATTCTGTTCTCTAAAGCCAGGAAGGAAATCAATTTGATAAAGAAGTTCACATTGAAATATTGATAATATCACTCCTGAGTATTTAAAATGAAGATACATGTGGAATTCATGGGATATAAATTTTCTCAAGTAGTAGGCACTTCTCTGCTTCTCTAGAAAAACAGTTTTGGTGGTTCTGCCAATGGTGCACAGTCTTTTAAAATACCAACCTCCAGGCTTCTCTCCCTGAGACCCTGATTTATTTGGTAAAGACTAAGGACTATGTAAAAGATTTAACCAAAACGTTTTCCTCTTTGGGTGAACTGACAAAGCTCAGAGCCAAATTTGTGGCCCATCTCTAGCAAAGGTTTTGGGTCAAAATGTCTCCATTGTGGGTCAAAGTCTTACTGATAGTTTCTTTTCACTTTTCTTATCTTCATGTTCTCTGTCTTGATTTCCTTAGTTATTGTGTATAATCCTGTTTTGCTTAATAAGCTGTCTACTATTCATTCTAGAACAAAGTATCAAAAAATAAACAAATTGGAAAGGAGAAATCATAGCTTAACTCAAAGAAATGAACTCTAGTAGAATTCATATTTATCAATAAAGTACACAGCCAGGGAGAAAAGTTGTGTTCAGAGCTTCTTGGAGCTGTTTAAGGCACCCATGTTTGTTGACATCCTCACCTAACAGGTGAGTCCCATTAATTTCAGTGTCGTTTCTACATGTCTTATACCAAGCCCTTTCCTAGTCTTGAGAATTGATCTTGCAGCCTGCAAACAACAGTGTGTGTTAAAATCCTCTATCAGTCTATACCAGCCCTTCAACAAGCGTTGTGAATATAATCGTAACGACTCAGAATTTGTAAGATTCTGAATGGCTCCTAATGATCCAAGAAGTATTAAATTATGTTCAATTGTCGTTTAAGTGAATTTGTAATTGCTAAGATTTCTGGGCAAGTTGGTACTATAATTTATGGGTGATGGAGGAAGCAGCAACATCCACAATAATAATACTAAAACCAGGAAGCAGTTAATAGTAGTCCTATGTGTTAGGGCTCTGTCTACCCTCACACAACAACTCTATAGTCATAAATAAATAGTATGTCCCCATCTTACAGATCAGGAAACTGACCCTCCACCACCTTCCAAAAGAACACTCTTTAAGAATCCCAAGGGCCAGCCCATACTTCATACTAAATACACCAGACCTCTGGGGAACACTACAGAGTTGCAGGCATCAGTCACTTTAGAACTTTCCGAGGTGATATCCCTAGCTGGCCCAGGTTGACAATGAGTGCTCTTGAAAACGAATACATAGACAACCTTAGCTTAGTTTCTCACAGAAAAACCTTCTGTCAACTATGCTTTGGAGCTTTCATTGAGGATCTGTACAAAAAACAAACCCCCAATCTGTTCTATGAAACATGCTCCTGCATTGGCTGGAAAACCACTATGTGACGCAATAGGCCCCACACGTCATATGATAATTTTTTTCTTTTATACAATTTGTTACTTGGAGGACGGTTCCTTTTTCAGAACTGTTATCCTTTCCCGTCTATCAAATGTAGAGAATTATATGACATTTTGTGTTTTCTTTTTCTACCTTAACTTCCGAGATGCTCACAGCTAAGCCAACATTTTTGGTTTCAGAACCAAATCATACCTATTTTGAATAGCATGTATTTTTTTCTTCCTTTCGTTCTTGGTTTGAATTTCTTTTTTAATTAGACCTATGCTGCCTATAAGAGAGATTTTTTTTTTAAGGCTAATGGGATCAAATTTATTTATTTATTTACTTACTTACTTACTGAGTGCCCAGATTGACATATAATTTTATACAAATGCTGATCTGAGATAATTCAGCCCCTAAATTATATGGTTTATTTCCATGGAGTAGCATAGGAGGAATCAGACTAGCCAGACATTATTGACTGCTGACTGTTAATGACAAATTGCCTTAAGGCAGCCTAGCATATTGAAATGTTAGATTAAAATACAGACACATCTATAGCAACCAAAAGGTAAATTATGTAGAATTTAAAATGTTTATATTTGCCTTTAGTGATTGCATCCCTCTTTTTCTTGCCATTGCTTTGTTTCTCTTCTTTGTCATTTGTGACGGTCTCAGCGCTATTCTCTACTCCTTCCTTTGGAAGCGTTTTGGGCAAAAAGAAAAAAGGAATGGCAGTGAGCACATTCACTCCTGCACAAACCAAAAAGCCAAACCACCATGCACCAACCCAACGAGTATCAGTGGGGGTTATGGTCAGAGCATCTGTAAAGAGATACACACATATTTTATTAGCTTAAGTCATTGCTTCCTGTATGAACAATACAAAATTATTAAAATTATAATTGTCAGGTTCTATCCAAGTATAGAATTGATACATAATTCAGACACTGATAAAACTTCTCTGACAATAAGTGATATTACACTATTGTCTAGCGATAAATGAGTTTGACTATCTGTCCTATTGTGTAAGGAATTTATAAACAGGTATTTATTAAATAACTACAAGGTCTGTTTCGCTATCCACAAATGATTGCTTATATTAAAAAAAATTTCAAACCTATATGCTTAACTCTTTTGAAAACAAGAAATACTATTTTGGTGCAGTAGAAAGAGCGCCGGATTTTGAGTCGGAAGATCAGCGTTTTATCTTGCTCTCCTGCTCCCTGGTTTGAAACACTGAAAATTATTTAAATGCCTTCACTTCAGTTTGGTCACCTGGAAAGTGGAAATAATCTATGTAGCTGTGTAAAGTAACAATTAAATGTGATAACATACCTGAAGATGCTTGAGACAGCTAATAAATAGATTTTATTGAGTTACCTGTTTTCACAGATCCAGTGTCAACATAAATATTTGCACAGAACGATGCTAATGAGAGTCCAATCAAAGGACCAATGATCGCTCCTGTTTCTATAAACCCTAAAAATAAAGGAAAATATAAAGTTATATATAGTTTATACATCCACATACAGAGTTCTAATCCCATGAAGAGTTTGAAGATTGAATTGTTTTTACCTTAGACTTTTTTGTACTCAATCTGTACTGAATGTATTTGATCTGTAAGAAAATTAAGCTTGGTGTATGTATAAATAGCAAGGCTGTTTCTTTAAATGTTGAAAAAAGAGCCCCATCGTTTGAAGCCACTTTCTCTAGGGCTCCAAATTCTCTCTCACGCTGGGTTACAGGTAAAAAGATGTGCTGTAGTAGCGTAAGCTGGGATCTTGTTATTGACAAAGTTACAACACAGAGCACAATTCTTGTGATGCCTTCCGTAGTCATACTTTTAGAAGAATTTTAAAGCAATACCATGTTATGATAAATTCCTTGTGGCATATTCCTCAGAAAAGCTTCACTCCCAGATCTGCAGCTGGAAACCTCCTCTGGCTCTGTCCTCACCATTGCTGATAATTCTCTTCCCTCTTCTCACCACCTCCTTTCTCAGCCTCCACATTCTTCTCTTCCAATTCCATCAGTCCCCTCTGTCCTCGCCGGACTCGTTACACATCTGGGCCATTAGCATCAGCTATCTCGTGACTCGTCTAGACCTCTGACTCTATGCTGAGCCCTCTCCACTTACTGAAAATCCAGGCATGAGCTTCTTCAACTTTCTTCCTCTTTACTTCAAAATGTGTCTTCTTCTATTGCCTCTGCCTTCTCCACGGTTCTAGAGGCTAGTCCAACCAGTACACACCTGACTTCTTGATGCTAATCCTTTCTGTCTTCTCTGAGGTCTTGCTCAGCCAAACGCTCCCTCTTGTGTACTTGTCCAGTCGCCCCCATCCACTGATTTCTACAATGTCTCAAATCCACGCTGATTTCTTTCCTGTCATTACATTTGCCTTCGCTGCCTCACCACTCACCCATTCCACTCGAATCCTTTCACATTCTACTCAAAATCCTCTCTGATAGCCCCCGTGATTTCTTTGCCACTTATCCAGTGTCCTTCTCTGGTCTTCATCCTCTTAACTGGCCAACTTTCTTTTAACATTTTCCTCCTAAGTCCCCTGAACTTATACGTTCACTTATTGCTTTATTTTTTCCCTTATGACGACCCCTTCTTTAAAATTTCTCCCTCCTACTCTGCTACTTAAGTAGAAGTGTTCCCTAGTATTTTATTCCAGGATCTCTCACTGTATGGTATGTGACCTCCCATAGCAACCTTATTTCTCCCTCTTCATTTTATTTATTGTCTCTGTATAGGTGATCCTGAAACTTTATGTCTAGTTTTTATGTTTCTCCTAAAACACCAAACTGTTTTCTTGATGTATGGCTAATTGATATATAGTTATTTAATTAGACACAGACTTATCCACTTATTTCATTTTTTCCCTAAATTTCATGTAATCTTTCAAATTTAATTATATACACATATTTATCAAATTTTATTGATTTATAATTATGTAGTTACTTATATACTAAACCTTATATGGACCATGTCTTATTCATCTTAGGACATATAGAGATGATCACAGTTGTTTCTATATATTATATACTGTTATATTTGTTTAAGAAAATAACACATGTTATAACAAGATGTTTGTTAATCTCTAGCAGGTAAGCATTTTGTTGTCTTTCAGTATAAGTATGTGAAGGGATTTGAAAGAACTGAAATAGAAAAACACTGAAAAAGATTATTGCCAAATAATCAAAAATTACCAAAAGTTGCTTGAGGTAATTGTTCCTAAATATTTTAATCTCATTATGTGCAGCTCCATTCCTGTCTTCTCTCACCCTCTTTGACTTTTCCGGTTTTAAAAAGATATTTCTACATTAACAGCAAAATGTCTCTCTGCTCAAAGTTATGATTATATAACCAATAACAGATGGAATAACTAAAGATATAAGCAAGTTATACATATTAAATTGAGAATATTTAGGAGATTGCAAGACAACATACAAAGGTGGATCTTACGTTGCCTGTTGTGGGAGGTATTGATAGATTTTAGAAAAGGAAATTTCAGGAAACATAACCAAAAGTATGAAGACAGATATTTGTGAAAAATATGAAACAATCTGTTGTTATAGAGAAACTTTTAAGAAAACTAAATAGATACATTGATTGCAGCTATGGGTAATAAGTGGGGAGCTCACATTTAATAAATAAACACTCAGTACATTTCATGAGCATGAAAGAGAAGACAGAATGTTTGAGAAAAATTTTACTGTGAAAATGGTTATAAGAAATTGATTAAAAACACTAGAGATAAAATGACCAATAAAGAAGTTATAATAATCTACATGTGAAGTAATGAAGACCTGAACAAAAACAGAGATCATGAAAATAGTGAGAAGTTTTGAATATGAGACATTTTAGAGAAAACATTGGTAAATCTCAACAGATTGAGTATAGAGTTGTGCCAAGGAAATGGGGGAGTCAAATAGAACTCCAGGGTCACTAGATTAATGGTATTTTCAATAGTAAAAAAGCAGATTTAGCAAAGTGGCCTATTTGGAGGTAGCCTGTAATTGCTTCATTCAACTGACTTTAATTGATGGCCAGCTGTGCCAAAGCTCTCTGATTATCATTCTGGAAATCGCTGAGTTTAAACAAAGAACCAATATCCACCCTCAAGGAATTTACTGTCCCGGAAAGAGGCTAAGGCAGATTTTCCAACTCACCAATATATAAAGGAGAGTTTTCAGATTTGGCAAAATCTTCTATGTAGGAAATGCCCAAAGGCATGATGGGAGTTTCACCAATTCCACGTATAATATTTCCAACCAGTACATACACCCACATTAATGATTTAACTTCCTTCACACACTCTGCATCAAAAGCAAAAAAGACATGGCATTAGTGTTTTGATAGTGAAGTATCAGCAATACTTAATTCGAAGTTTTTGGTAAGCATTTCACAGTTCTTATGCGAGCATGGCACCTTGCCAACAATGCACGTTACTATCCTGGCCGTGACTCACTCATCGGGCCAGTCCTCTTGCATTGTCGGGCACAGTCTTATGTATGGCCGACAATCAGCGGTGTGCTGGGGCCCATTTCTACTGCGCTGGGAGAGCTGAGTATACGCATCTCTTCCCAGTTCGGTGTTTAGTGATAACTTATGGGAAGTTTGATGGGGGTATTTATACCACTGACAAACACTGAAACTCAGGGCTTTTCTTTTCCCTGCAGAGAGCTAATTTACCACCAACTACTTAACTCAGTTAGCTGCTATAAGTGCTTTCCTATTTATATACCAACTTCGGAAATAGGGAAAAAAACCGTAAATATCCTTCCCTAGAACTGACACTGTATTTATAAGATTTGAATGAGTCTCACTGAATTTTGAATTCTCTGCAGTTCTAATTGCTTTATAGAAACTAAAAATATTTCACATTTTCCCTATAGAGCTTAGTATATACTGTTACCACCGAATAACTTTTTAAAAAAAATTGGAGTATAGTGACTTACACTATTATTTTAGTTTCAGGTGTACGACACAGTGATTCAATATTTTTTAGATTATACTCCGTGTAAAGTTATTATAAGATGTGGGCTATATTCCCTGTGTTGCACATTACATTCTTTGATCTTATTTATTTTATACCTAGTAGTTTGTACCTCTAAACCCCCTTCCCCTTTTTTCCCCCTCCCACCCCTCTCCCCACTGGTAACCACTAGTTTGTTTTCTGTATCTGTGAGTCCATTTCTGTTTTGTTATACTCATTCACTTGTTTTATTTTTTTACATTCCACATAAAAGTGAAAACATACAGTATTTCTCTTTCTCTGACTTATTTCACAAAGCATAATCCTCTCCATGTTCATATATGTTGTTGCAAATGGAAAAATTTCATTCTTTTATATGGCTGAGTAATATTCCTGTGTGTGTGTGTGTGTGTGTGTGTGTGTGTGTGTGTGTGTGTGTTACATCTTCTTTATTCATTCATCTATTGATAGACACTTAGGTTACCTCCATATCTTGGCTATTATAAACATGCCACTATGAACATTGGAGTGCATATATCTTTCTGAATAAGTGTTTTTGTTTTCTTCAGATATATATCCAGGAGAAGAACTGCTAGATCCTATGGTAGTTCTAATCTGAATTTTCTGAGGACCCTCCATACTGTTTTCCACAGTGGCTGCACAAATTTACATTCCCAGCAACAGGGTACAAGGGTTGCCTTTCCTCCACATCCTAGCCAACGCTTGTTATTTGTTGTCTTTTTGATGCCAGCCATACTGGCAGGTGTGAAATGGTATCTCATTGTGGTTTTTGATTTGCATTTCCCGGATGATTAGTAAGCTGCACCACCCACAGATGTGAGGGTCCTGAGCACAGCTGGGTCTGGAAATTTCTTGTGAGGCCATCTCACAGTCATTCTCCATTCAGAAAAGTCATAGTCTCCATTTCTGGGTATTCACATTTTTATCTATGGTGAGCACAATTATTTGTGTCTAGAGATCATAGGCAAACCCGAAGTTTCCTTTAGGGCAAAACTGAAAATATCAGGTTATCAAGGAACCAACACATTTTCCTGGAGATACACCAGACTGGGAAGGCTTTGTTTATCTACTACAATGCACATTAAAAGAAATAGGAAATAAGACTTGAGTTAGTTTTGGCAAAAGCCAGCTCAAGGAGAGAACACAGGCCCTTGTTGATGTCCCAGTTTTCCTTTGTTTCCCCAGGAGTTTCCTTTGGGTTAGAATTTCTGAGGCAGTTATTCTTAAATTCTTTTAAACTATTTTGTTTCCCTCTGATTCCATGCTGGCAGTGAAAGCCCCAAACTTGGGGACCATCGTAGCTTCCAGTAATACGAATCCAGCATAGAAATGTCCCTGGCACAGGAGAGAAAAATGTTCTGGTCTGAGGTATATCAACAGGGTCACCTCCAGACTAAGTATTACAATATTATATAGGTTCCCCCAGCACACGAAGGGGCGGAGGCAGGAATGTTGGCGCTGGGACGGCAGGAAGCTGGAAGAAGTACCACTGTTGTGTTCTACTGTGAAGTAGCATCTCAGGTAAAGAGGGAGAAGTGGGGCAGAAAGACAAGTTCCTAGTTCAGCAGAAAGAGAGGAGAGCAAATCAGAACTCCAGCATCCTCGCCTGCTTTCTCTGCTATAGAATGTCAGTCATATGACACAAATTGTTTGAACTTTGTTTCTGCATCAATTTCCTGTCTTGATAATTGTATAGACCAGATAATCAGCAGAGACCCATCCTTCTAAAATACTTTCCTCTGTGGAATTAACTCCGCAGTGGTCCTTGGATGGGTGTCTTTGACTTATTTTTAAATGACCGTTTAAAAAAGTAGACAAGGCAATCTTTATAAGTACATTCAAATAAAGAGGAATAACATTCTGTGTTATTCGCCATTCCTATTTCCCCACCACGATCGCCTCTAAAATCCCTGAGGGAAAAAAGTATGTTTTTGTTTATTTACGTTACTTAACCAAACCCAACAAGTCATTCAGAGCCCCTCCACAGAAAGTGTTGAGTTACAAATCAACTAAAGCCGAAAAATGAAGTAGGCAGACAACCTGGATTCTCTGTTGGTTTGAAAATCTTCTGGGTTCCATTTTCCATACACAAGAAACTCTTTGAGGACAAATTGTCTGCAACTGAAACTGTAGATTCATATTCATATCTGTTTGAACAGAGGGAAGACATGTTTATGTCAGGGAGCCAACAAGGACAGTGTGAACATTGTGAAGACATTAACTCCTTCTTCGCTTAAGACACAACAGCCAAACCCAGTAAAGCAGACATCTTTCCATCTTTGCCACCTAATCACCAGAGATTGTCATCATCAACAGTAAACTTGCCACTCACCGTAAATGTGCTATTCATTGACCACTTGCTTTTAATTATCTATATCTGTATGACCTACCTTTTAGATTATATACTATCAAACTTCTGTGCTATTTTAGGTGATTGTTTCCTGGAAATAATTACTGTGGGATAAGGAACAAAAACTAAGAAAAATAATAGACTCTACAAAGTATAATTAAGAAGATAAAGGCTTCGGGGGAAAAACAACACAACAAAACAGCTCTCCAATGTGGGCTTCTCTGAGGTTTGCTCATAAAGAAATATACCCCCACTTTCTGAGAATTCAGACAATAATCGCTTCACGCATTCATCGGTCCTCAAGAAAAACAAGACATCTGCCCATCGTAATGAGAGACTTCTGGAAACTCAAACACTGTGACAGTGCCATGTGATGACTTTCTCTCTTCTCATAAGAACAAAAGGGTTAACAGATTGTGACTATGTACCTTAGGTAAATTACCACAAAATTCATATGCCCTTTCTCAGAAGGTAAATTACAAGCTGCAATAATGGAAGAAAATTGGCCCAGATAAGTCTCTCTTTGTTAGAAATTATGCTAGCTTGGTTTCTATATTTCTATTAGATAAGAAAAAGCCAAACAAAACAAAACAAAACAAAACACACACACACAAAACCAAAAAAACCTAGCCCTTCTGAGTTCCAAATGAGCTAAAGGATATTATGCTTGGAGGTCACTAATAGTTCTAATTTCTGTGCAATAGAGCATAATATAAAGGGTCAAAATAACTTCCCCTTAGAGCAACTGCCCAGTCATGCCCATACAGTTCGGCTGTGAAGTGTGGACAAGACGTCCATCTCCATACCTATGATCCCATGAGATATGCCAGCTTCAGACAAAAAATATAACACCTTTGGCAGAGGGTAGAAAAAAGATAAAGAACAGCTGAATATTACTTGATGTCGTCTTAGGATAGGAAATAAAAAAGACGGTAATAACTCCTTGCCTGGAAACTTCTGATTGCTTCAGAAATACCTAAGAAGATAACATATCTTTTTCATTTAATTTATCCATTAAAGCCCAATAACTCATTCGAAGTCCATTCATCCCCAAACTATCAGCAAAATGACAGTTCATGGATTTTAAAATGGAAAAGGAAAAGGCTTACAAGGGTATTAAGCAAGAGAAAAATCTACGTATTTAAAAGTGAGGTTCCCACTCCCACCTGGCTGGTAGCTAAGTTTCCACGTCTCAGGCAACAGATTGGAGAATCCCTGCCTGGGATAACTGACACGTGATGGGCAGTTCTGCACCATCTATAAATTATCCAGTCCCTGTGCTGTGAAGAAGTCCTCCATTAACCAAGTTCCACACATGTTAGCTTGGTGTTGTTATTTCTCTCTCTTAAATGTGAAGAGCTAATCAAGAACCATGGGATACACGAAGGAAGCCTATCACAGAAAGAGAGACAAAGCAGATTAAAAAAACCATACACTTGAAGGAGACAGAGACATGATGACAGATGAAAAAATGTAGCTGGAAAAAGACATTGCATTCTTGAAATAAGCAAGATGTTCCTTACAAAGATACAATCAAGGAACAAGAGTTCTTGAAAATTAAAAATATGATAGCAAAAATTAGAAATCCATTCAAAGGTTTGGAAGATAAAGTTAAAGAAATCTCCCCCTTCCAAAATAACAAGAAGACAAAGAGATAGAAAATTAGCTAGAAACGATGAGAAAAATGGAAGTTTAATTCAGGATGTAACAACATTCAAGAACTAGTCAAAGTTCTAGAAAGAAAGAATAGAAGGGGAGAGGTGGATGGATATTATCAAAGAAAGAATACAAGGAACTTTTACAAATGTCTGATTGAGGGCACCTAGTAAAACAGAGCAAAAGGATTTATACCAAGACAGTTATAAAAATTCAGACTCTGGAGTTTAAAGAAAACCCCAATATCTCTCAGAGAAAAGAAACCTGTCACAAGGGTTAGGATGACATAAGATTTTCAACAGTAACACTAGAAGCTAGAAAACACATGGGAACAATGTCTTAATTCCTACAAAAAACACGTCAAACTAGACCTTTATACCAGTCAAACTATCAACCAAGTATGGGATAGAAGAGGAATACTTTCAGATGTTCAAGGTCTTAAACCTTTTAATTCCCTTACACACTTTCTCAGAAACCTATTAGATTATGTTTTCCGCAGAAAGGAGTAAGAGTAAAAAGGAAAGCAGAAGATGTGATACCCAGGAAATAAGTTACTGAATGGAAGAAAGAGGCAAAAAAAAAAAAAAAAAAAAAAAAAAAAAAAATCCCAAGGAGAAGGATGAGTGAAAATTTCAAGGAAGCAGCCCTGCGGGGGCCTGGAGGGCTCCCAGTTCAGATGGCAGATGGAGAATTGATGGTGAAATGGAGAATTGATGGAGAGGTATCTCAAAGACAAAGGTGAACCCTTTGAAATAATATATGAGGATATTGAAAAGACATTGCCCTACCAGTAGAGAGTTTGGTGATGATTAGTAAGAAATAAAAAGGAAATGAATCAAATAAAAAAGTGAGGCAATATTAAATCCAAGGAAAATAAAAAGTAAAATAAGAAAGGAATAATAACAGCATGGTTCAGCTGAAATATGAAATATATTTATGTAGTCATACACATGGGATAGTAAATATGATTTTATAGTAGGAAGTCAATATATATATAACATAACACTAAAGCACCGAAAACAAAAAGAGTTAACATTTACTTAGAAAAATGGAAACAAATAGCTGAAGAAAGAGCTAAAAGGGCTGGGGGGCCTCTGGAAAGCCATAATACGAGCAATGTCGAAGGAGCAGGGGTAAACTCTTTTTTTCTTTCCATGTAAGTCTTTAGTATAATTTTATTTTTTACAGATTTGCACACATACTACTTTTGTAAAAATTAAAAATCAACCTTCAGACAGGTCTGTCTCTTGATGACCTCTAATTAAACAGAAATTCAACTATAATTAGAAGTTTCTAATTAATCCTTAGAAAGGGGTAATCCTAAATTTTGCCTGGTCCTAAGAATCTTTTCATCAGATCAACTCCATGAAAGACTTGTCCTAAATCCCTGTTTTGTAAAATTGACCTGTAAGTGGGGACCAGACAGCCAAGAGCAGAAAACAGGCGTGTGCAACAGAACCTGTGCCTGGCAGTTCCCCTTACAGTGCTCAGTGCCTTTAGAAGCATCGTTTCTAGAAAGGAAATCCAAGCTTCGTTTCCTGCAGCTGAAAGCTGAACCTAAAAAGTCATCAGAAACTGCGCTACTTACCGGTTCATGAGGAAATGAGGTAGTGACTGTAAGAAACACCCTAGGCCCATAACCACACATCCAACACCAATCATTATGGGTCTATGCAGTTTAGTTCCAAAGTAACTCACAAATATAATCAACAAAAGATTTCCTAGGGAAAAATTGAGATGAAAAGATGAATATTTCAGTTAAATGTGAGCAAAGTCTGAATTAACAGCCTCACCCAATCATTTGCCATCGAGCATTTATTGCATTAATAAATATCTTAAATACTGGGACTGGTGCTAGGAGGGGCATGAAATAATAAATGAATAAGACACAGCTCCTGCCCTGAAAGGAGGCTCTGTTTCACAGTGTCTTTTAACAGGGATTCTTGACTTGTAATCTACAAATCCCGAAGAAGCCCATGGACAGAAACCAGGCATTCTATGAACTTGAATGAGAAACAAAAATTGCATCTGTATTTTCACTGACTTTATTAAGTATTAGTGTTTTCTTTGACAGTGAAAGAAGACACAAACTATGGTAGTATTAATGGTACCTACGATTTTTTTTCACCAATTATCACCAATACATGTTACAGATATTTGCACAGGACATTACAGTTGCTTCAGATACCTCAAAATATTATTGACACTGATGATGACTTCAAAATTGGTGGAGATATTGTTACTTATTGTGTTGGTAAAAAGTACAAAAATTAGGGGGAGGGGTATATATAGCTCAGTGGTAAAGCGCATGCTTAGCATGGCCAAGGTCCTGGGTTCAATCCCCAGTACCTCCACTGACAAAAAAAAAGTACAAAAATTATTATATGACAAGTTGTTTTTAATATTTTGCTAATTTACTTAAACATAACTGGCTTCCTTTGTAACCATATGGCTTTCATTTTATACAATTAAAATATTATCCTGAGATCATCTGGTACCAGATTGCCAAAGAGGTCCTTGGCACAGGAATATTAATAACTTCTGACAATCTCTTAGCGACTCTCTGTTGCCCAGAGGATAAAAAGTAAGTTCCACAGCCAGCACTCAAAGCTCTCCATAGCCCATCTCTCACCTTTGCCCATTTCTCCATTCTTGAATCCTAATAATTCCCACCTTAAGCTTGGCCGGTCGATAATACTGGGTTGAATCTTGCGCCCCGCACGAGCTACCATGCTGTTTCATCCTTATGCTTCTTCTTCTATTGGAATTCTCTTCACCCTCATCTAACCCTGTTTGTTCATTTGAAAAATTTGTACTTATCTTTCAAGAGACTGCCTCCCCTAAGTGAGGTTGTGTCCCTCCTCTGTGTTTCTATAGGACCTTGCATATATCTGTGTCACCAACCTGACTACATTCAATGACAGTTATTTTGCATCTGTGCTCTCTGTTAGACTGGACCGAGCAGCACCTGTTTCCGCTTTGTCTCTGCTCAGTCCTAGTTTTTCTTTCAGATCCTGATTAAAAATATTAAAGGCAATTTTCACCTCGAAGGAAGTAAAAACCATTACAAAACTATAAAGGAGTAGCTTTCATGTTTTTATGCTGCTTTGTTCACAGGAGAAATCTTTCCCTTCCTCGTTCCTTCTCTCTGTCCTCGCATCCTCCCAGTCAGCCACAGAAATCAGAGCCTGAGGACAGACTTTATTCTTCCCTAAAAGCTGTTTCTGAAATAAATTCAGGAAGATGCAAAACCAGTGTCTTCCTTCCTCTGCACTCAGACTAGAGAATTGTCAGCCTCCCAGAAACAAAAAGAGAGAAAATATATTCGCTTTTTCTTTTAGAAAATAGATCCCTTTGTTTTCCATGATATACTTTAAATACAAAGATAAAGCCCTAAAGGTTATCAAATAATAGATTAAATATAAGTACTCTAAATACTCTGCTACTCATGCTAGCTAACTGAAAAAAAACCTATTAAAATAAAAAGAAATTGTTTAATTTTAGAATACAAAGTCCTGTGATAACACACATGACAATGTTTAAGTGTTATTTGGGGATAATATTTAAATGAATTGTTTCTAAGCATATTCCAAAGTGAGCTAGGCTATTTCAGAAAACATATTCAGTCAGATTAAATGGCCTAAAACAGCAAATAAAGAGAATAAAATTCAGACTCGCTCCATTGATAAAATAATATATAAGAAGAACGTAATGCAAGAATAATTCATTACCAATCTCAAAGCTGCCATTTATAAATCCGACTAGGGATGTTGGGATGTTGAATTGTCTCTCTATTTGTGTGAGCATGGAATTCATAAAAGATCCAGATAGTGTTTTGGATACATATGCACATGTTATTGCCAACAGAAACATCTGGGGAGAAAAAAGGTATAAGAAAACATATGAGAAATTTATTCTTAAGTTGTATAATTGTCACCTTTGGATGAAATATCTTCTACCACAGGACCGATCGTCTCCAATTCAAGTACCTCTTGCATTTTCAAGAAGCTTTTAAAGGTAACCTTGACCACTCACTCCTTATCTTCCCACCCTGCTGTGTGCCTGCCTCTATGACAGCCTTCAGCACACACTTCATTTACGTGTTTGGATGCCTAAAACCTCCTCCTTCACTAGGCTACGAGCACCTTGATAATAGGAACTGTATGTAACTTACCTTTGTATCCTTGGTGTCTAGCAAATGCCTTGCTGATAGTAGGCACCCAGGACACCTTTAGTGAATTAATGACAGAGTAACTGTTCAAAAACATCTTAAAGAAATGTTCAGAGCTTTCACTTGAAAGTGAGCTGAATAGAAGATGAAATGCAACAGGATTAAATACACCTAAGTCAAAAGTTATCTGCACCAATTAGTTTGGGGAACTCTGAATAGAAATTTATGTCAAAAAGACCTGGGAAATTTAAATATCAAGCGCAATAGGAGTCAAAACTCACATTGTTATTTGTCTGATGAGACAGTTCAGATATTTCTCTAACTAATTGTCTTTTTACACTAAACATCATTTGTAGAAAATCTGTCATCACACTGTAAATCTTTGCGAAGCACATTGTTGAGAGTAAACAATTTTTTCATGGTTTTATAGTTCAGGTTTTATATGTAAAAGCAAGCAGGGTCTACCACATAAAGTGAAGACCATACTTGAGAGAATGATTTATTTTATGTAATATTTTCAGAAAGGAAACTAGATGAATCATGATCCCAACACTCTTTTCCTGAAACACCTAGATGAGCTGTCTAAACTGTAGGCTTCATTTCACAGAGTGAAAGCAACTAGTGACTATTCTGACTTGGGCTAGAGATGATCAGACTCCTTGTCTAATGCAAAATAATCTCTCTGTTTACAGATCTAGTCCCACCAGCTTTTAACAATGCCCTAGAGTTTGAAGCAAATTTGTTGAATACTTTGATACTTTCTAAAACATTTTGCTTAAGGAGCATATTTCTAGGGCCACATAAACAGAAAAATACAGCTGATTATTAAGCAATTGTCTCTTTTACCTGATAAACTTGTGCTGTCAATATTTTGCCATAGCATTCACGTCAATGTCTAAACCCAACAAACTCCAAAGTAATAATAAAAATAAAATTTAAAGATCAATTCTTTCTAAATAACACCTGACTTGACTTTTCTCCACAAATGCTATTAATAATAGCTAATATTTATTGACCCTTTACAGTTTTCTAGTCATTGTTCCAAGCACGTAAGAAGAAACAAATTCTATGAGATAAGAATATTGTTATTACCTCTTTCAGATGAGAAAATTGAAACACAAAGGGGTTAAGCAACTTGTCCAAGGTCACACAGCAACTAAGTAGTTGAACTTGGCACACACCTAGGAAGCCAGGGCCTCAATCTTTATTTCTAACCTCTTCATTTCAGGAGATGGACGTGAGAATTGAGGGATAATTTCAGGGGAGTTTTGAACAACAGTGTAATTCAAGTAGCATTTCGGGCAAAAGTAATTTTCTACATCTATATCATGATTCTCCACTTTGTACATGCATAGATTTTTCCTACACGTGTATAAACAGAAAAACTTTTGAAGGGAAGAAAATTAGTGGCAGTGTCATAGTTTGGAAACCACCTGCAGGCACTAGCTGTAGAATCAAGACAATTTTCCCCAAGCCCTTGGTTTAAAATACAGATTTTGTTTGAAGGCAAAATGGCTTTGAAGCTCTGCAAAAAGAATTTGCTCTGAAATAGTCAAGAATACCAGAAACACCCAACCAAATGGGCATTTTTCTTATAGAGAATGATTGGTATGTTGCCCAAGCTCTAAGAAAACATTTGTTTTAGTGGGTCATTGTGAGGTCATCACTGCATACAGATCAATAAAGCTTTTGTGTCCAATGAACCATTTTCCAGGAGTGACCTCCACACTCCTCTGACCTAGAAGTCCCAGAAGGGTAAGAAATAAACTGGCCTTTGATTCAGGAAAAACAAGTCCTGCTCTAATATAATGTGTGCTTGAAAATGTTTACGACCCCGTCTTCCATTTAAATCCCCACATAACTATTTCTGATTAAATTGCCTGAATCAATAATCCTACTTAGACACACTCTCAGTTACAAACCAACTTCATTAAAGCAAGAAATTATCGATGTATCAGGCCTTAGGACATCAATATTAGATCACTACATGAGGATATGAACAACTTTACAAGGTCTAAGTTTAAAAAATTTATATATGTATGGTACAATACATTTATCCACACAAAGCAAGTCCATACCTTCAACTTGGAAAGACATCTTATTCTATGAGTTTCAATTCTTTTCTCAGTTTCTCCCATGTTGCTCTTCCAAGTGTTCCAAGATATTTATGTTTTAAATCTTGATATTTCTTAGTTCTATTCTTTTAAGGAGACAAAAATCTATTAAATTTCTGACAAAATCATAAATAGTCATTCTTCTGAAGAAAATACTAAGTTTGAAGAACAGAATCAGAATCCATTGTATTACAAAAATACCTAGGAAGCTTCTGATTGAGATCTCGAAAGCAATGACGTTGGAGAAGATTTAGTTGTTAATTTTCCATTGAAAAAGTTACATCAAATCACTGTAGTTACTCTTTAGTGAGATTAAAGATTAGAATAATTTGTTATGGTCCCCTTGCAAAATAATGGCCACGTGGTTGAAACAAAGGTTTCATTTCTTTAGCCAAAACAAATAAAATCAAAGTGAACTCCTTGGACTTACATGAAAATGCTGCTTTTAAGAACACACAGACTTTGATTTGTGTTTGTGCTAAAAAATCTGCTTTAGCCAGCCTACCAAGGATCAAAAATCTCTATTTGGCCAGGTTCCCTCTTCGAGTTCTTTGCGTTCCAAGACTTCCCTGGAGTCTCAGGAAGGGAAACACTTTCTGGGGCACTGCTGATTCACGGAAACCTGGGGAGACAAGGAATTTTAATCATGGAAATTGCCTAAGTGAAAATAACAAATACATCTACGATCTGGAAAAGAATCCTACAGCTGCAAGTTAAGATGTAGGTTTAGGAGAAGATCAAACACATAAGAAGAAATCCATATGTATATCCACATATAATAAATGCAGATATATGTGTATCTATATATACAGGCACACATTTTATATGTAAATCAAAAAGATGACTTAAACTCTATTAAATTCTACTAACCCCTTGTCAAAGATTTTTGTCAATTTTGTGTCTTGAAACTAGGGCAATATTTTGTACCAAAACCAAAGTATTTCACTCTGACAATATTTATTCTAGTAAATCTACTTCAAGTTGCCAGATGCTATTTTAACAGTATCTCTGGCGTTAATTTATTAAAATCTTCTGAATGACATCTATTCGACAACATTCTGAATGGCACTTAATTCTTAGAAATCTGAATCCCACTACCCTACACACAAATAAGGCAATAGCCATGGAACGATGATGTATGAGCTTAGTTCTTTTCACTCAGTCTCTCACGAAAACAACAGATATTTATCAAAAGTCTACTATGTGCCAGTCATTGAAAGGATTTTAGCAGTGACCAAGGCAGACACGTTATCCTAAAGACAATATTAACCAGGTTGGGAAGTATAAGGCTCTGCGGAAAGTCCTTGGACCCAGATCCCAAGGAACTTAACACTTTCATTGGGAAAGGTAAAACCTTTCAAGAAAACACATCGGAGTAGAACTAGACAGTTTATGATCAAATACAAATTGGTCCGGTAGGTAGGTGGTGAAAAAAATTCAGAGGTCATGGATGGAGATTATTAGACACATGCTTGGCAATTCTGAATGGCCTGTAGGAATGAACTTATCCTGAAAGAAATCCCTCAGATAAAATTCCAAGCAACCTTAACTGTAGTGCAAATACATGACACTGGGTTTGGAAAAACTCATAGAATGGGACCATTTTGCAAAAGAGTGGGGAGAGCTATTCTTTGGTCTCCATCTGTAGTGCATCTGCTTTTATCATAAACCCCTCAATAGCCCTCATTTCTCCTTCTCATACATTTTAGGACCCAATCCCTCTCCACTATCCTTCTTTCCTTTTATCCCTCCTTGCTGGTATTTTGATATATTGAAGCTCAGTATAGTCACCCAATCAAACAAAGAGAGAGGGAGAGAACTTAATCCTTTTTGTATCAAAGTTGACTTCATTCTTCTCAGTGGCTACAAACAAGACTATTCAAAATGCCTAGTTTTTCCACATAGCTGAGGGGGCCCAGAGGGTGGAGTTGGTAACACAGAAAATCACCACGTCGGCAAATTGTTGTTCCTTCTATGCTTTGTGATACTGTGCAGGTTTTATCATCATGCCTCAAAGATTTGTTTCAAAATGTGTTTACAGCCTTGAAAGAAGTTTTATAAACAACTGTCTTGACTGGCGTAAAATGTATTGTTAAAAGCTAAGCACTTGGAAAGAATGTGATCCAATTAACCTTAAATGTTCCCTAATTTGCCAGCTTGTACTGTGAAAACATTTCAGCTTTTCAGACACTTTTTTTTTAATGGAAGAAAATCAATAAATGAATGAATAAGTTCTATTCTTTTTATTTAACAAAATTTGTAAATACCCATAGTGAACGTCACAATCACCGTTCAGGACTTGGGCCCCAAATCAGAGAATGCACCCGTTGTTCCTTTAGATCCTCAAGGCCGGGCTAGCGCCAGGCGTGTGAACAGTCCCCCTTTGTTAGTCCCCCTTGTTTACACGGTGACTTCTGCTCCCAGGACCACAGCATCACTGACAACTTCCCATCAGTCACCACTGCTAATGAAAACACCTTGCTGGAGTTTTATTAAGCGGAGAATCACTTTACGTCTCTAATGCCTTCTCGGCATTCACATGGGGGCAGGCCATTCTTCAGGACCTTACTTCGCACAAACGTACTTGAGTTTCTTGCAGGTCTGCTGGTCACGACTCTGCTTTTGGTTTTTGTTTTTATTTTTGTTCTAGCTGGTAAAGCACATTACAGAATGGTTAACTCTCTGCACATTTTGGGCCAGTGGATTCCTAGAACTTTTTCATCCTGCCCGACTGAAACTCTGTACCCACCGAACAGCAACACTCTGGGGTCTGAGACACCTCTTGGTTTCTAGCCCTGAATGGCATGTCTCAACCACAAGAGAATACAATTTTTGGTAAAACTAACAAAAGGTCTTCTTGTGTTCTCTCCCCGGTGGTAAATACATAGACATAGCTTATTTTACTCTAAGTCATCTGGGAAAAAAAGCCATACATTTAATCTTATATTATTATATACTATTGAATTAACAAAATAAAGGCTTTATCATGGCAAAAACTCGTAGTACATACATGAAGAAGACTTAGGAGAACATCCTTTCCCTGGGACAAAAGAGAGGGTCCCACCAGCAAAAGTCTTACGAAAAATGTTTATTTCCAGAATCCTCAGATGGCTCCCAGCTCTGCAGGAAGAGGACAGGCTCTTGGCTGTATCCAGCAGAAATTATTCAACCAATACCCAGCCAAGAAAGTACGTGCCAAAGCAGCACACGGAGAATCAACAGTGACCCTTTGTTTGATGCCTACCAAGTTATTTTGCTTCTATTTGTTCCTTTTCGTCAGAAACCAAAGGATAAGACAACGGATTCTGCAAATCAGCCTTACAAATGTAGGCATTATTTTAACTCCAAGCTCAGAGACCAGGAATGCATCATTCTAGGAAAACCTAAGGGAGAAACCCACCTGGGCCATAGACTCATACAAAGGATTTTACCACGCAAACAGGGAACGGAACACACAAAAACACAAGCAAAAACCATCATCAACAACCCAGTAATAAAAATACCTACCAGGTTACTTTAGAAAACTTGCTGCCTTGCTCCAGATAATAGACCCAGACATGGAAAAGTCATGCTAAAACCTGACTTCTAAGGAGAAGTCTTTAGGAGAGCTGGTTGTAAATACTGTCACTATTACATCTCATGCTGAGTAACTCTAGAGAATGATTAGATAATTATGGGAGTAGCCAATGTTTTCCACTTTTGCAATTTAAACTGTTTCGTTTTTCAGATTATTATCCTAATTCTTCTCTTCCTTTTGCCTGCATAAGCATAGTTTCAGATACAAAAGCTTGTTCCTTCATTTAATGATGGCAAGTAAATACTGAACTCCTCCTTTTTCTCACAGAGAGAAGACTTTCTCTGTTCATGAAGCTCCCCGAATAACTGAACATCTAGTAAAACGTTCAGAGTTTGTTTTTTTTTTCCCAACCCAATTGTTTATGAGTGTGTTTATGCATTCACATTAATGAATATAGCAAGACGTTCAGAACTTAAAGCGCAGTTAGCTTGGGTTTAAGCTAATTAACTTGTGAGCTGTTTCAACTCTGAGCCTGTTTTTCCTTATCTATGATGCTGGAAGATTTATGCCTACCTTGCAAGACTGTTATGAAGATTGAGTTATAAAATTTCCGTAAGACCCCTAGCATGCTTGCTGGAATGAAACAGTCGGTCTGTAAGTGGAAGTGATTATTATTCATTCATTCCACAAATATTTATTAAGGCTCTACTACATTCCAAGCACAGTAGCTGGTGCTAAGCATACAAAGATAAGTAACACTCGTTCTTGCTCTCAAGCAGTCTCACAAGCTAATGGGAGAGATTGACAATTAAAGACAGTAAGAGCTGGTTAGTCCCATCATGTAGACAATCTGGGCTAAGTAATTAAAATGAGCAATTAATGAAAACTATTTATTTGCAGACTATTCATTTGGAATATCATTTGGATACAGCATAGAGGTTTAAGTACTTGAGCTTTGAAATGAGGCACTACTGATTTGAAAGCCTATTTTTTTTAATTGAGTTATAGTCATTTTACAATGTTGCCATGAAAGCCTATTTTTAAACTAGCTGTGTGGTTTTTGTACAAGTCCCTTAATCTATCCATACAATGAAGATAATCTGTATCTTTATATAAGTCAAGGTCTAGACATGAAAATAGAACCCATGACAGGTAGTTCGATTAGTTAATTATGGGACACCAGTTCTAAAGTTATCAGAAGAGTTAAAAAGCCGAACAGGACAGTGGATAGGCAACACAGAGGTTTCCGCCCGTGGCAAGTCTCTCCCACTCCTAAGGCTGTATCGGAAAGGGAAGAGGGCTGAGCTGCAGGAGCTGGCGACCTCAGGGACATACAGCCACTGCCAGAGGCACCGCTTAAAGGGGGGAGCAGGAAAAATGCCCTGCTTGTTCCCCTCTACCACCCCAGTCTCACACCAAGTCCTATTGACAGTCCAACTGGAAATCAGATGCAAAGGAACCTGGAAAATTTAGTTTTCTGAAGTCAGTCCCTTGGGGGTACAGAGAGGATCAGAGGATGGGAAGGGACAACACAAATGACTGGCACAATCACGATCAGCTGCAGTAAAATTAAATAAGACAACATATGGTAAGTGTGTAAGATGATGCTAATACACAGTGAAGGGTAGCTATTTATGCCATTGGATATTATACCTTTATTCCTTCATGCTCTTAAATTCAGGAGATTTCACTAGTTGGCCTAGTTGACTAGCTCTTGATATTACATATGCAGACCCTGTGATCTCCATGTGTTACCAAGTGAGACTTTGTCATCCAATCAATCAATTTTAATGGATTCATATATATTAACCAACTACTTTTGCATCAGGTAAACCCAGCCATTGAACCCTTCACTCAGCAAGGTATATCCAGCTTCCTTACTTAAGTTATGTGTGGGGAAAATGTCCAAAGAAATCCGGGACATATAGTCTGAATTACCACCAAGTCCTTAGTTAGAATGCTTTAAGGAGCAGAGCAAACACAATATATTAAAGTCAGAGGGTAAAACCTCTTCATGGAGGACGGAGAAAAAGGCAAAAGGATACTGTTATTATTCCTCATTCTTGTTATTTCTTTCTATGTAGATGGAATTCCATTAGCACCACATGTCCTTCCTCTCCCTGTCCTCACTCACTCCGTGTGGAGGAGGCTGACATGGTCTGATGACTACATGGGGAAGTCTACCTGTCTGGAAGTTAACTATAAAAAAGCCTGCCTGCCAACAGAAACGAGCCACATTCTCTCACATCGGCTTGTTTAGTGCTAACAGTGATATTTTGGACTCTGTGTAATACTTCTCTGTTTTATTTTTCAACTTACTCACAGTTAAAATAGAAGGAACAGAACTGGTATTTATTGGTATCTATTTATTGGACATTCTCAAAGACCCTGACATACAGGAAAATCATGAAGAAGCAGATTGTCCTGAAGGGCTAAGACCAGGTTGGAAAAACACAAGCTCTATTATAGTATATACAATGTGATGGTATTTTCGGTAAAACTGTATGTAATTGGAGATAATAATAAAAATATATAAACATTATATACTACTCTCTATATTCCAGACAGAGTTTTAGAAGCTTTACAGATGTCAATCCATTTAGTTATCACAAAACTTTATGACATAAATAATATCATCCTGACTTTGAAGATGTGGGAATTAAAGCACAGAGAGGTCAAGTAACTTGTGCAAGGTCACACAGCTTGTAAGTGTCAGATGTTTCTTCACAATTAGGTTTTGACTACACATTTTGGACAGGAATACCACTGAAGTGATACTATATCCTCCTCAGTGAATTATATTTTGAGACACATGATGTCAGTTTGTTCCAATATTGGAGAATGTTAGCTTTTGTCACATGGTTAAAGTATACCTGCCAGGTTTTTCGGTATGGTTAATATTCTCCTTTTGTAAAAATAGGTAATTTTCATGGAGATGTTTTGAGCCTATATCCTATTTCTCACCAGATCTTAATCCTCTAGTTTTAGTATCCATTGATGATTTCTAATCCTTTTATTCATGTTATATCTATCAGTTGGCATTCTACTTTACAAAAGACTTCCCCTTTCTCTCTCAGTATTTATTTATCCACTTGTTTCAGTATAGAGTTGTGAGTTTTTATTTTTTCAATAGGTTACAATCTATTGTCTGTATTATTTATATTCACGTTTAGATCTTCTAGTAGAAGTCCCTTCAAGCTGGTTCCTATATCCTCCTGATATACCTCCATGTCTAGTAGAAACCTCTTAAAATTTGTGCCTGTGTTCTTCTGATATGTCCCCATCATGGTTTGGCCACTTCCTTACTTTCTGGTTCCTAAAGATGTTCCAGGCTCATTTCCCACTTTCTCTGACACAGCTCTCAAAGTAACCCTTTCTCCAAGAAATCTTGGTTTCTATTGTGGAGAATAATATTTAGAAGCTAAGATGGAGATTTATACAGGCAAACCTAGGAAATACGTGTCTGCATCAACAAATATAGACAGATAATGTAAGTAAATGTAAAAATATTAAATATGAGTTCATACTGATATTTCCAATTCCAATCCAACATGATCTTCCACTATGACCAACACTTATCCGTAGCGAAATAATCATGAATTTTTTCCTCTTGGAAAAAAATTTTCCCCTCTATTACCAACTTCATATAATTTTTTATCTCAGATTCTTAGATCAAGAAGATTTTGCTTTTCCCCAGTATATTTGACTCCCAAACCTAACACAATGTCATGTTATCTTTGGATGTATTTGTCAATTAATTCACGCTTACTAATCCAAAGTAAAACTAAACTTCAAAAAGTACTTGCCACATTTTTAATTTTTATCCAGGGATTACTATCCAAAATCTATTTGCAGTTGACGAGATTTGCGCACATCTGTCTGTTCTGATCACCCTTTGTCCTCTGGCGAATTGCCTCTGTGTTCTCTACTAAGCTGAAGCAATGGGAAGCCTTTATTGTACTTATTTTTCATGGTGGTTGGTTTTTGTATTTTTTTTTTTGTATTGTTTTGTAAGTTTTTATATTTTCCTATTTTTTTTTTTTTCTTTTTGCTAGAGGGTTAGCTTCTAGATTGGGTCCAAGACAAACATTCTCCCTCCATTCAGCAGAAATGTAGAGTCTGCTATAACTCTCCCTCCAACTATTAAACACCCTCCCCAGAGATAGCAATGAGTAGCTTTGCTGTTTAACTTTTTCTCACTTACTATTGAGATTGACTATGCACATTTGTACGAGTCTTCATATGTTCATGTAGATAGTCTTTGTATGAGGAAGGGTATGTGGCGTACTTTAAAGAAAGCAAAGTTGACTGGAAGCTGAGGAAATTTTGAGGTGAGAGGAAGTTAAGAGAATCTGTGTAGAATGATTACCACATTCTCACGAGGAAGGCAAGTTCATCAGGAGAAAGAGGAGTGTCAGGGAGGTGTTAGAAGACCTCAGTTGAATGCAAAAAGTTAAAAATAGTCAGCATGGAGATTAAAACAGGAAGTTAAGTGGAAGTGAGTAAAAGAAAGGACTGGTAAATAGCACTGATTGCTTGACTGCATCAGACTGGATGATATGAACTTGTACAGAATATCATCAGTATCATTATGTGATTTTATGCTGGAAACATTCGATGGCAAGAGAAAAGGGGGGAGATAAATAGATGTATGTATTTACTTAGACTTTGAAATTGGCTATTTTGATTCAGCAGTGTGTTAAAGGAATAAAGGAATCTAGGAGGCCAATAAATGTAGAATTGAAGTTATAGACCATGAAGTCAAGGTTGAGTACAGAAGGAAAGGAAGAATAAGGAAGTAACAGACTAAAGCCACGGGGAATGCCGTGTTACCAGTAATGTGATACAGGTGAAAAGTTGATTAATTGAAAAGGTTAGCGAGTTAGGCAAATAAAATATTACTGTTAAAGCAAAAAAAAAAAAAAAAAAAAAATTCAGATGCATTTCCTGGTGGAAGATACCAGATGAGGAGTAGTTTTTTGAGGTGACAAGACCACGTGGAACAGCCAGACATGTGGGTTGTTGATCTGAGGGTGGAAGGAAAATAACTGAAATGGAGAAAGGCAATGCCAAGGTTTGAATAGTTGATCCACAAGTGTGTGAACTTTACTCAGGCTACGCAAAAAAGTTTTCAGATATATTGCTCCTGAAAATTCCTGATACATTTTATAATTAGTATTTGGCAAGATTGTGAGTTCTGCCATTAAAAAAAAAATTTTCCCATAGCCAACATCTCAAAACAATCTATATCTGTTTTGGGCTTTCCTTTATGACACACCTCTTACATATAAAGTTTCATCGAGGTTTAATATTGGCAAGGGTTAAGCTAGCATGCTTCTAGAGTGTCTCTTGGAAGTTTGAAAAATTGATAGTCCACACTAAGTGAAATAGAAATTCCAGAACTTCCATGGGAGATGCTAGAAGAGATGAAAAAGGTCAAAGAAGTGGGTGTACTCAAGTAGATACAGCACATAAGGTCAAACCCCCCAGCAGTCATCTGTGTTTCATAGGAGAGCCCCGAGAATGCTCCATGTGCCAGAGCAATAAGGATTTCACTGGTAAGCATTTTTGAGAACCCGGGGGATGGCTGCCCTCTGCAGGGCAGGGCTAACATTCAGAGATACTCTTACAGAACAGGGCTCTCCAAGAGCAAAGGGGATGAAAAGGATCCAAAACAACAGAGGCCAGCTGGTAGCATTTAAATACCCGAAGCAAATTGGGTATAGTTACTGTAATGAGCATCAAGGTTGGGGTAATAACCAGCGGTATCTGAACTACAGGAAGTTACGGGAATGGTTAATAGAATGTGACAACCCTAGGGGCATTGGAGGTAGATAATCAACAAGGATATGACTCAACCTTCACAACCAAAAGGAATCAAGGGTGGAGTACCAGGGGGCTGAGAGCAGCCATGCCTAGCAAAACGTTGTAATAGCTTATTCAATTTCCCTAGCTGAGCCATTTTTTCAGATTGGAAAGCATTGGCTAAGGGAGAGGCCAGGTCCCCAGGAGAAAGGGCACATGATATCTTCATAAGTATATTGGTTTCCACCAGTCCTTGCTCAGAGAGCTCTCTGGTCATTTACTAGGGCAACCTTACACTGGGGACAGTTCAAGGACTAGGATATAGAGTCTGAGTTGACATGGGTACCTCATCATCATAGTCATCACAGACCTCCTGTTAGTCTGAGGCCATATGAGGGCAGATAATAAATGGAGTCCGAGTGCAGGTCTGGCTCACAGTAGGTCCACATGCACACTCATGGTTATTTTTTGGGTCCCCAATAACTAGAACAGACATTCTTGGTAAATGGTAGAACCTCCACCTTTGTTCCTTGGCTTGTGGGGTAAGAACTATCATAATGATCTATGGAGGACCAAAGGATGCAGAACTCCTTTCCTATGCCCCATTTAACACACCGCTCTGGCTCTACAGTAAATAGACAGATCCTGGAAGATGACAGGACATTGTCACAAATTCAGACTAGCAGGAACACCATTTGTAGTTGCTGTGCAAGATGTGACATCTTTTCTAGGGACAATTGACACGGTCTCCGGTGCATGTTATCCATGTATGTTATGCAACCATTTACCGGTAAAGTGTATTCTTTTCTAACTTTATCAAAGAAAAGAACCAGATGATGCTCATATTTCCGTGGGAAGGAAAGCAGTATACATTTACAGAGACAGCCATGGTGGGAAAAGACAATGTGTGAAGATGATGGTAAGATCCAATATAAGAATCACAGAAGAGAACCCCTGGGCTTTTAAATCAAGGCTGCAGCCACCAGGGCCTGGAGACAGTGGACTGACTGCCAAGGGCACATCAAACGACCATGTGGCTGGAGCTGCTCACGATGAACTGGGTTCTGTCAGCCTCACCAAGTCAGAGAGTGAGGCAGGTGCCTGGGCAACATATCATAAAATGGAAGTGATACATTCAGTATCAGACACAAGCAAGTTCAGAGGGCATGAGTCACTCAATGCCATCCCCCAGTGTTGCACTGCATTTCTCCATTATATCATATCTGTAAAATCAGCAAAGTTCCTTAAAATTAGCTGGCAGAGGAGGCAGAAAAGACTGAGTTTGCCTTACAAGTGGGTGAGCTCAATATGTGGATACAAACCAAAAATGAATTGCCCCTCTCGGAGATGGGGCTGAAAAACAGAGATGACAACCAGTCTTCCCAATCAGCAGAACTTCAGGAGGTGCACCTGATCATTCACTTTGTGTGGAAAGAGAAACGGCGCGATGTGAAAATGTGTGTGAATCAAGGGCAATGGCAAGTGGGTTAGCTGGTTAGTTGGAGACTTACAAGGTAGGGCTGGAGGAGGTCTGGGGATGAGGCGTGTGGATGGATTTCTAGGAACGAATGTGAGTGTGAAAATCTGTGTATGCCTACCAGAGAGCATCCACCGTCAAAGAGGCACTTAATAACCAAATGATTCAACAGAATGATTCAACAAGTTGGTGTCACTCAGCTTCTGTGGTTGACCAACCCAGAGCTGACATTACGAGGACTTGAAAAGAATAATCATAGGGAAGCACAGAGGGAGTGTATGGGACCAATGAAACAGATTCCAGCAAACCAAGGCTGATCAGTTCATCACTGATGAATGTCCAGTTTGCCAGGAACAGAGACCAACTCTGAGCCCTTGTTATGGTACACCTGAGAAAACTAATCAGCCATGAGGTGGCAAATTAATTATACTGGACACCCTGCCAGGGGTGTTGATTCATCTGTACAAGAACTGATACATATTCTGCGTTTGGAAATGTCTGTCCTGCTCACAGAGCCTCAGTCTGGGACCATCACCTAAGTGCTTACAGAGTGTCTGGTCTACCAGCATAAGATCCTGCAAAACATTACATTTGGACCAATGGACCAACTTTATGACAAAAGAGGTTCAGTAACAGACAAAATACCATGGGATCTACTGGTCCTATTAAATACTGTACTATTTAGAAGTGACCAATCTGGGACAGAACAGTAAATGATCTATTGAAGTCACAGCGGAGGGGCCAATTTGGAGATGACACCCTGCAATGATGAGGTACAACCCTCTAGAAGGCAGTATACCTTGGTGATCATTACAGACTTCTGTGTCATGATAAACACAAAAAATGATCTGCGAACCAAAGGGTAGAGGTGGGAATGCTGTCACTCATCATCACGCCCAGTGGCTGTCTTGTAGAATTTGTGCCTCCCACTCCTGAAACGACCAGCTGAGTAGTCCTTACAGGTACTGGGTGGGTCCCAGAGAAAGAGAGCTTCCGTTGGAGATAACGTTATGTACATACCTCAAAACCCTTCAGTGGTACCAAGAGTAGACATTGGATGTATTAGTCAGTTTTTCTTTGGGAATTCTGCCTAACAAGCCACCACGGTATCTTAGTGGGCTGCAACAACAGATATTTATTTTTTTTAATGTTCATGCGTCTGATGGCTGGCCATTTGGTCTAAATGAAAGACTCTACCAGGCATGATTTTCACCCTTTCAGACGTCTTTAAAAAAAAATTATTTATTTATTTTTATTTATTTACTTTGAAGGGGAAGGTAATTAGGTTTATTTGTTTATTTATTTTAATGGAGGTGCTGGGATTGAACCCAAGATCTCGTGCATGTTAAGCACGTGCTTTACCACTGAGCTATACCCTCCCCGCTTCAGAAATCTTTATACAGGCCATGCCTTTGCTCTGCAGCTGCACCTGGAGAGCAGCTCTTGGATATGGTTTTTGCCCTATGGATGTGTCTTAATGGCCAATAATTCTTCAATGTGGTTTAAAAAAAAACGATAACAATTTTATTTTGCAATTGCAGGTTTCTGGGCTGTCTCTAACCTCTTTCAATTCTACTTGAAAACAAGCCATTTTCTGAGCACCTCATTTTTTGTGGTTCCTTGTCCATTGCTGTTAGCAACAACCAGCTCATGATGTCAACATTTCTGCCTCAAGACCTCCTGGCCAATGATGCAAGTTCATCAGGTATTTTGCTTGTTTGTTTGTTTCTAGGTTATTGTAGACCAACTACTTGATTGACCAAATGTTTCATCACTACATAACATGGGTCACTATTTTTCCAGCTCACATATAGCTTCTTGCCGTCTGATTCTAAAAATGATGTATAGTTCATGGTTTTTGTTACAGAAGAACCCCATTACCAGTCCCAGTTTCTAGATTTATCAGGTTTTGGTGCAATAATGCTGCAGAACAACATCAAAAACCTCAGTGGCATGGAAGCAAGTGTGTTCACATTTGTGGCTCTGTTGTTCGGCTGTGGGGCAGACACAGACCGAACTGAGTGGAGCCAGGCTGGTTATGAGGCTTCTATGATGCTTTAGTTCTGTCCCACGCATTTTCATTTAGGAACACAGGTTACCTGATGCATAGCCTTCTCATATCAGATCACAGGAGGGCTAGTGAAGTGAGGAGAAGTGTGCAATTGCAATGAATGCTCCTTGATGCCTTGTGCTGGAACTTATGCAACATCTTTCTGATGCATTCCCCTGATCAAAGCATGCCATTTGGTCATGCCAGTGTCAGCGGGGCAGAGACGGATATTTGCCCACAATCAGAGGTTCTGGAAAGTCATCAGAGCCATAATCATTTCTGTATTCACCCTTTGTTCCAGCTCCGCATAGTTGCTAGTTACTTTTTCAAACTCACTGCTACTTGTATCTCCCCAAATGATGTTCCATCTCTCTAGAATATGTTACTGCTTTCTCTGCTAATTCCCTTGTTCTTCAAGGCCAAACCCCAAAAGGACCACTCTTTGCAGTCTTCCCATCCCAACTCCACCTGCCTTTATATAATGTGTTGTTTTTCATTGTATTATAAGTATATGGATGTCTGTAACAAATTATAATCTTTCTGAAGGAAGATAGGATATTTTACTCATCATCCTCCCCTACAACAGAGCTTCCCAGACTGCAGGGCTCTTATTTAGTGAGTGGGTTCAAGGTGTGGTGAGATATTAACAGTTTAGCTGAAGGATGGCCAGTCTGGAGTGGCCTGAGTCAGTGGGCTGCTCACCTCCAGGTGTTTATCTTGATATGAAACACAAGTATCTTTTCTATGTGTGCACAGAAAGAGCTCTAAAGCACCTAGAAAAGTGTTGTTCTGTTAATAGTAATAAATAAATAAGCTGTAAAATCTTTTTCTATTAATTAATTAATTAATTAATAAATATCAAACCATTTAAAACCATTCATTGCTAAGCAAATAAATAAATATCAAACCATTTAAAATCGTTCGTTGCTAAGCAAATAAAAGTTCAAAATATTCCTACAGGTCAGTGTGAATCACACACTTTTTCTTGGAGTTCGGGATGCAGAAATCAAATAAGCTGTCACACAATTTCTTAGTTATGACATTAATACCCAGAAAAATATGATTGTGGAAATTACACAAGAGCTACATGATTGAATAACACATAAAAAGACACTCTTAGCTAACTATCTTCTCTCTTGAATAAAGTCCAACAAATATGAACACGTCAGATGATAATAAACAGAAGTTTGCCTCAGAAAAATTCTTCAGCACATTTCTTCTGATCAGAAGAAAATTATATTTCCTTGGGGCTAGTGAACATATGCCAAGTTGAGTTATGATACAAACTAGTTTCTATGTGTCCACTTTTGTCTCCCTCTGAATCTTGGGTGATATGATTCTGCCTCTGACAAAGCTAGAAATCAGAAGGTAGGGTGAAAGCTAAGGAAGGGGCTATGCCTTATCTCTGATTTGGTGGTAGGCAGCTGTCTCTGTGTCTTATTCTGCCTTCATGACATTCATCACAGTGCAGGTGAGATAGATAAAGATACCAGGCACAACCCTTAGTTTACAGATCTGCCACCCGGAGTGGGGAGAAGAAATCATTAAAAAGCTTCATAAGCCGTCTTGTTTATTTCATCTTTCTCTTCTCCCTCCTAAGTAGTCCTTGGATCCATTCTGGTTTTTTTCCCCCCATCTCTTCGCCACTACCCTAGTTCAATTTGCCACCTGGTCTCATGTGGTTTCATTGTTAGCACTTCTATTTAATAAGGCAAAATAATTCTTTTTCCTTTATTTGATTGCATATGTCTCTCTATCCTTCTAGGTCTCAGATTTGTTCAATAAACATATATTATGTACTTAATATATACAGAACTGTCTTCCAGGTGCTTGGAGGATAGGTAGCTTTAGAAGATGTGGTTTCCATCTATATGAGACCTATCGCAAGATAAGGTACCTACAGCAGAAACTATCATTCAACGTTATGTTATGCCAATGCCCAGGTTAAGGAATAAGGGCGTAGGTTGGGAGCCAGACCATCTTGATTCCAATTTTGATGCATAAATTTCTCACGGTGTGGCCTTGAAAAAAAATTATCGGACCTCAGATTCCTTTTCAATAAAATCTACTCTATAGGAAGACTCGCCTCTGAGCTTTCTTGTGAGAATCATATGAGTTAATATGTACAGAGATCTTAACACCATGCCTGGGGCATAGAAAGTGCTCAGAAAATGTTAGTCACTACTATTGAGGGAGAAAAAGATCAATTTCAACTTTGAGAATCAGAAAAGCTTTCATAAATTAGGTGGCTCTCAAGTAGAACTTGAAAGGTAGAGGTTAGACAGATAAAGTGAGGGGAGAAGGCATTCCAGGCAGATGAGTAAGAGAGCAAAGGTCTAGCATGACAGAAGCTCCTTTAAGAAGCTCTGCATTTCCACCACGGACACACAGCAGAGAGGAGCCAAGATTTAAGGCGGGCAATTGGTAATGCCTAGGACCAAATGTCTGATGGTCGCTCCTGCTCTGGTCCTTGTCTACTCTCCTCTCCCACTGTTTCCACCCTGATGTTCCCCCCCCCCCCACCGTGTGTGAACACACAGGGACAGATTAGATAATTACATCATTTTCCAGGCGGGGCAACTGAAACCAAAATCATTAAGAGATTAGTTCAAGGTAACATCTTAGGTATTTGGAGGAGCTGATCTGATTCCCAAAGCAGCCCTTTCCTTCAGTCTCTACCCAATTCTATCCTCCTAAACCCCCAACACACACATACAGACACACCCCTCCCTTCTTTTTCATCTGTTTAAAACTAGACAAATATGCACTCTAATGCAAACACCTAGAGATCATGACCCCAGTTTTCTCTATATGAACCCAAAGGAGTGGTTGGTTTCAAGCCAGACAGAAGAAATAAAGGGCCCTGTAGCCTGCTGTTAGGAGCATTTTTTTGAGTAGGGAGGACCGCAAAGAATTCCTTCCTGTAACCCAGTTGTAGCTAATGCTATTGTGCGTAAAGGAGAAAATGGAGCTGATAAAAGTCTGGTCTGCACCCCAAAATGATGTGAATAAGTCAGGCACAAAAACCATTGTTCAACACTAGAGAGAGCTGAGTTTAAAAAATTAATTACTTCTGAAATATTCAACCTAGCGCTCTGCGTCTTAAGTTAGTAGATATTTGCCAATTTAGCCTTTACTTGGGACGGCATAGAATTGACATCAGTATCCCAAGTAGGCAAAGCATTATTTTAAGTTAGCCATGCATTTTTGTCAGCATCTCCCTTATGATATTATCATTTAGAATAGATGACATGTGTTAAAATATGAACCAAAATGCCTTTGAGTTTATCTAATCATCTGAGTTGCTTACAGATTAGCTGTGGTACTCAAAGGGCTTTGATTAATGCAACTTAGAGAAAGAAATGTGATGTAGGTTGGCTGCAGTGCAGATTTCATTTTTCTCAAATTTTTCATAAAAGGTCGTTCATTATGATTCATCAACCCCAGGCTGATGGCACTAGATAGCATTTTACTTTCATTACTCACCAGGCCATAATTCTGAGTTTATGGATATGCGCCTCTTTTCAAATTCAGCATACAATGACTGAAAAGGTTTTGGGTTAGCAGCAAAACAGCTAATAGATGTAATTTACTAACGTGCTTTTTGTTTAAAATATCATTGGCCTTACCAATAGAGAGAGAATTAATTAAACATCTCTTGGTAGTCCATTAACTCTTTCCTTTCAACTGGGCCAGAATAAATGGTTGCCTATCTGGTGGGATTTTATGTAAACTAATTCCAAAATATCACTCTCAAAAGGTTAAAATTTCTTACGCTCCTTCATAATGAAGTACTGAAGAATTCCTTTTAAAAATTTACTTGCATAGGTCAAAGATGCCCAGTAATATATGCAGACTGGCTAATATATCAGCCACAATTAGATGGCCTTATGCATATGAAATACTTGGTCAATAGATACAGTTGATAAGCTTTTAAGCTGCACCACATGCCTCCACTCAGGCTCACACACCCATGACACTGAGAAGCCCAAACGCACGTGAGCTCCCGCATGACCTACAACTGTCATCGTGGAAGTCAAATTGTCATTTATTTTTTTTCTTCTGAATCCAGATGAGAGATGACAGGCTAAATCAAAGAGTAACTTCCATGAAAACATAACTTTCAGCCCCTTTTTCTCTTCTCCTTTCCCTCTAACTCTTTAGATATTTTCCTCGGGGCCTAATTTTGCTACTTTACAATGTAACATCAGCTAACCTAATTCATCATTCTGATTAGGGGCAATTATCCTTTTATCCTTCCCAGCAAAAAAAAAAAAACGCGTATGTTTGTAAAATACAGGATAAAGTTTTCACTTTGGTTATCTCATGCAAGGGAGAAATTTTGATGACAGACATTTCTATCAGCAGGGACACAGGACAGAAGAGGACAACATTTTGCAATACCTTTCAGATCATATCCATCACATAGCCACTTACTCTGTCTACACATAAACCAATTCTTTCACACAAGGCATGAGTGTTGATAGAAAAAAAAAAGCAAAGGAATCAGATAGGTCAAACTTTTTTTTTTTTTTGCCTGCTGGATAAATCTGATGAACCTAATAAAAGTACTGCTGAGCAGTGAAAGCTGGAACTTCTGTAACTGAATTTATGTATCTTCAAAAATCAGATCAGTGTCACTTACTGAGCAACTATTTGCATCTTGCATTAGTGTTAGGGGTTAAACAGTTCTATGTGCCGCCTTCCAAAACTTCTAGAATGAGAGAGCTGCAATATTTTAGCATCATAGGAAGCCCGAGAGAAGACAGAATCAAAGGACAGCGCCCTTCCCTTATCTACTGTACCATAAACTCACCATATACCCCACACTTGACCTCACGGAAGTGTAAATTACAGCAATTCGCTTGACTCACTTTCCACAGTAGTTTATGCCCTGCTTCTACTCCTTTCTAGTTGCTATGAAACTAATCTAGTTAATAAATTCAAACTGATACATTACCACCTGTTAATTTTGAATTTAATATGCTCCTCCTAGGCAGATACACATTTTTAATAGGGGCCTTTTGTTAAAGATTTTTAATTAAAAGGACTAGCTCACATGTTAGGAATTTTAGCACACAAGAAGCCAAAGAGGCAAATACATTTGGTTTGGAAAATCTTTTAAGACCCTTCACATCATACAGTAACTTATCTGAATGAGTGTAGCAGAAAATTACATGCATAAGAGAAAGACAAGAGGAAATGAATGCATTAATTAAAGTCCTACTTTAAAATTAACAATGCATTTGACTCGGGTTATATATAAATAAGGTTTTCTTTTTAAAGGAAAGGAAACAGTTTGAGCATTTTGATTTAGAGTGAGTCTTCCTGTTAACTGAATTCAGATGTTAGTAAACCCTACTCCTTATTTCTTTAATAAGTAACGGGACTACTGTTTCTCCCTTTTCTTAGTAAAATCAGTGTTGAGAATAAAGATTCTTTCTTCAAAATCCCTGGCTTATATGTGCAAAACAATTTTCCTATTCCATATTTATATAAATACAAAGTAATGACTCTGTAGGAGACAGTGAGTAAATGCTATTTCTTATGAACACAAAAACGTAGAAACCATAACAACACATTCAAAGAAGCAGGTTAATTTTTAATCCTCAGTTATTTGTAGCAGTTTTGATTTTGATCTGTTTTTGTTTTGTGTTTGGTTTGGTTAAGTACAATTGTAGGATTTTCTAGGACCGTGATGTCTCATAGTCCAAATGCAGCTCATTCTTCACCTAAATCTCAAAAAATCAAAGCTAAATATATGCGAAAGTAGCATTTTCATGTGGAATCTACCTCCTCCTTGCAGCAGGAAAATTAGGTTATGATTCTGTGGACCAATTGGTGTAACTGACGTAAACATAGTAGCCTAGAGATGTGAACAATTCAGCCTATTCTAAAATTATGGAACCAGAAAAATAGTAACAGATTTACCTGCAAGCAAGACCACAACATCTTTATTTTTCCCTTTAGGCACAGACAATAAATAATTCTGTTCATTCATTTTAAGTAAATAGCCAATCCTGAAAAATTCAGGATCATTATCAGTTTGTGAGGATGGATTCATAATATCATGTTAAAAATTAAAATTGATTTTAAGTTAGCTTTTGCTATATCATCATAGAAACTGAGTAAGCAAGACTGAATGCAAAATATAAAACTAAAATGTATTTTTCCATTCCAAGTCATGAAAGACAATCACAAATTATGCTTTCTTAAGCAAATGGACTGACAATAGAATTAAACTTGAAATCAGTTACAATGTCAACTTATCAAACATCAAACTTGCTAAATTTAATAAAAACTTTTTATAAGGTGTATTTTTTCAATTGTACATTAAATACGTCTTAGAAATGCTCAATTTGTTGAAAGCTGGGTCTTAGACTTATTTGGTCTTTTAATGGCTATTTTCTAATAGATTTTCTAATAAATATTAATATAAATATATTAATAAAGAACAAGTTCTAATGACATAGTATTATAAGCATAATAAAGATGAAGAAATTCATTGAAAATGTTCATATGTGTGAAAGATATATTCATGAAGAATATAATAAGGAAGAATGCATTTATGAAGAATATATTTATATGAAGTATGTTTTTCAATAGGTTCATGAATATATTCAAGAAGAAAATATTAATATTTACTTAATACAGTCAATAAATTGCATTTATAAGAAACCATATACAGAACCATTTCATATGCTTATGCAGATTAATCTTTAAAACATTGTTTCTGGTAAGCTAGTAAATTTAGAAAAAGACTATCCTTGATCTCTGAAGAATCCACCTACTTCCATGACATGGTGGTGAGAGCATAGTATGTACTGAAGAGAAATCAAACAGATAACGTTTTTTCTGAGCACAGAATGTAGAGCTAGGGTGAATATTGTGTTTAAGAGAATTTATATTGGTAATATATACAGTCAAATCAAACCGTAACTGCCAACTATACGACTTTGTATTGAAAAGATACATCCCGAAAAGAAAATATATGTGAAATATATATGACTATCTTTTATCCCACCTTCAGCAAAAACCACTGGTACAGCCATCTTCCCAGCAGTGTTAAATACCTAGTTATTTAACCTGGTGGGAATGCAGTTTGGTGCAGCCACTGTGGAAAACAGTATGGAGATTCCTCAAAAGACTAGGCATAGACTTACCGTATGACCCAGGAATCCCACTCCTGGGCATATATCCAGAAGGAACCCTACTTCAGCATGACACCTGCACCCCAATGTTCATAGCAGCACTATTTACAATAGCCAAGACATGGAAACAGCCTAAATGTCCATCAATAGGTGACTGGATAAAGAAGATGTGGTATATTTATACAATGGATACTACTCAGCCGTAAAAACTGACAACATAATGCCATTTGCAACAACATGGATGCTCCTGGAGAATGTCATTCAAAGTGAAGTAAGCCAGAAAGAGAAAGAAAAATACCATATAAGATCGCTCATATGCAGAATCTAAAAAACAAACAAACAAACAAAGCATAAATACAAAACAGAAATAGACTCACAGACATAGAATATAAACTTGTGGTTGCCAAGGGGGCAGGGGGTGGGAAGGGATAGACTGGGATTTCAAAATTGTAGAATAGATAAACAAGATTATACTGTATAGCACAGGGAAATATATACAAGATCTTATGGTA
Organism: Camelus ferus; assembly: GCF_009834535.1. Classification (NCBI taxonomy): domain Eukaryota; kingdom Metazoa; phylum Chordata; class Mammalia; order Artiodactyla; family Camelidae; genus Camelus; species Camelus ferus. Next base: position 8,288,960 of record NC_045729.1, on the reverse strand, counting down.
TCTCACAGAGAAAAAAATGTGACAATGAATATATACATGTTCGTGTATAACTGAAAAATTGTGCTCTGCACTGGAATTTGACACAACATTGTAAAATGATTACAAATCAATAAAAAAATGTTAAAAAAAAAAACACCTAGTTATTTAAAAAACAAAAACAAAAAACTAGTTTTAGATTCCAAAGCAATTTCCTTTAGATTGAAATTTGGCCTGTTGTGTGACCCAAGCTCCAACATCATCAGATACTATATATTCTGAACTTGCAAAGTCATAGCCAAGGCCATCTGCTCTACTCCACGGTGAAAGAAACACCCAATGCACTTCATTTGGAAACAAGATGAGCTAACAAGCCATACATGTGCCATTAATAATGGTAGGGTCATTGTATTTTATGGTAATTGCCAACCTAAATCCACCTACTTAAGATAAAACACTTCTTCCTTCACTCCTTGTGCGAAGCTCTTGCTAACAGGACTAATCCTAAGTTCAGACCACAGGGAAAACAGCCCCTATTTGTAGACTGTCTGTTAAGACTTTATCTTTTTGAAAGATCAAGAGTGTTTTAAGACACAGAGGCACTGACATTCTTTTGGTGACTTGAATTGGAAAGAAACTGAGTATTGAAAGTGGAACAACTTTGAAGAAAACCTGCTTAAAACGTCATTGTGGGTGGTCACTGAACTTCCTGCGGTAATTTCTATGATGTATGTAAGTCAAGTCATTATGCTGTACACTTAAACTTACACAGTGCTGTATGTCAATTATAGCTCAATAAAGCTGGAAAAAAAATCAATATTAGGAGGCTATTCATCAAAATGTTGTTTTATTAGGGGAAGGGTATAGCTCAGTGGTAGAGGACATGCTTAGCATGCATGAGGTTCTGAATTTAATCCCCATTACCTCCATTTTTAAAAAAAGTTGTTTTCTTATCTCTGGGAGATGAGATTAGGTTGGTTTATACCTCAGCATTTTTCTTATCTATATTTTCTATGTTTCTTTAATGAGCTTTTACTGGGTGATTTAAAATTTTTCCTCATAAAATTACTATTGTATCTGGAGAGCTTTTGATGCTCCAGGCACTGTATAAAAAGCTTTATCTGTAATATCATTTAATTAGCGCATAAACATACAATATAGTGGTTGTTACCCAGTATCATAAATGAGGCAATAGAGATTTAGAGATATTAATTTGCTTAAAGTCGCACAACCTGGATTCCCGCCCAAAACTGTCAGCCGCCAGAGCCCTCACTCTTAATCATCACATTATAATAACAAGGTGCCTACAAGTGCCCAAGCCATTCTACTGAGAGATACCAAGTAAACCAGAAGTTAGCAATTAGTAGCCCTCCCATTCAAGAACCTTGGAAGCCAGTAGATAAGACAGGTAGACAACGCGTGGCAAACTTCGTTAACATGAGACGTGCAAGCTTGGGAGTCACCAAGTTCAGGGTGTGCTGAGAACAAAAAGCAAGTTGTCTTGTTTTGTTATCGCAGTTTCTCAAAATGGGGTCTCTAGTCCACCTACAACATATTCCTGGGCCCACCTCAGACTCACTAGAGAAATCTCTCCCCCACCTCAGATGAGTTCAAAGTATCTCCACGAGCATCCCAGATTCGGTGTCTTACACTTTTTAAAACACCTTCCAATGCTTATAAACTTTAGTAGAAAAAATGTTAAAAGCCTGGGAAGGGCCACTGATCAAGGACATACATGAAGTGTATCAACACCAGGCTTTGTTATGCCCCCAAATAACTGAGATCAGACAAACACCACGTAAGGCTACCCTACCCATACCCCATGGGCCTTTGGGTCTTGGTTTGTACTGACTTGAAATTGGTCTTAGGAAGTTTTCTCCTGGGTTTGGAAGAAGGCTTGACAGTTTGTGACTTCAACAAAATCTTGGGACAAAATCTGAAGGACGGATTGAGAGCGATTTAAGATACCTCCAGATGCCCATATTGTTCTGAAAAATTTCAGGCCTCCACTGCACCACACTTCTAACCTATATTTTGAAAGGTCTTGCTGGGGTGTTTGTCTTGGTTTGGTTTGGTTTGGTTTAGTCTTGGTTTTAGCAGTCCACATTATTTTATTTTCTTTCTTTGTGGTTGAGTTTTGTTTTTATTGTGGTAAGAACACTTAACATGAGATCTACCTTCTTAAATGTCTAAGGGGACAATACAGTATTGTATAAGCATAATGCCCTACCTCAGTTCTCCAGAACTTATTTATCTTGTGTAACTGAAACTTTATATCTGTTGAACAGTACCTCTCCAGTTCCCCCTGCTCCCAGCCCCAGGAAACCACCATTCTGCTCCGTTTCCAGGAGTTTAACTATTTTAGGTACCTCACATAATGCGAATCTCACAGTATTTGTCCTTCTGTGCGTGGCTGATTTCACGGACTGTCGTGCCCTCCGGCTTCATCAATGTCATGGCACGTGGAGCTACCAGACAAAAGCTCCTTAGGGCTTTAGTGACTCAAATCTCTTAGTATTTTGTCTAATCGCTACCATGCACCCCTCCTGGTCTTTCCTCCCTTTGCATTTAGGAAGGTTTGCTGTTTTATTTAAGGATAGCCTTTCAAAGGAAGGCTTGCTATTTTATTTCAAAGATTGACAGCTTAGAATTGTACTTCACTAAGCACTTTGGTCCAGACCTACAGCCCCCAAACTGAATTTATTTCTGGAAATGCAAAAAAGAGGCAAAGTTAGGAGAGGTGGATGGTAGCAATTTGATAAAATTCTAAGCCCTGAGGGCATCAATTCTAGAGTGTCAGGGAATACCAACTAATCCTATTCTGTTTTCCCAGTAATTGGATCATTATTCTATTTCTCCCACTTCATCTGATTTTACATCTGATTTCAGTAAGGTCACCTGATTGAGGGGATCTCTAAACTAAACATTTTGAGTCTTCTTACAAAGGGTACTATTCTAGTGGTGTGTGAGTGTGTCCAAAAACATCAGTCATTGTCAACGAGTCAGTCCATCGTGGCTGTCCACATCCCTTTTTGCCTGTCATCTGTTGTTTACAGATAAAACTTTGTTGTTGTGGGTCTCTGAAACTCAACGTGTGTCTTCAGAAAACAGAGGTGTTGGCTCTTCCATCCTCAGCCAAAAGTGTCATGCAACAAATACCTTCAATCCAGGGATGCTGAAACACATTAAAAGAAGAATACTCTTTCTCTGTTCCTCTACATGTTTGGGTGGTTCCTAGGTTGTATGACTGTTTCTGTGGGATTGGGGATGGGAGGAGTATGGGTGGATGTAGGCAAAAATACCTCAGTGAGCTTGGCAATTTCGTCAACCAATCAATTTACACTTACAGTGAAACCACTAATCTTCAAAGGAATTTTCGGCATAAAGTATTAAATTTTTTTTTTAACAGTGAATATAAAATAGCTAGATTTCAACCTTAATTATATATTAGTTCTCTGAGCAGTGCTACAATTTAATCACAGGGTATCACTCTTAAATTATTATAGGAGCTACTTAAATAATCAAATCCAAACCAGAGTTCTTTGGTCTATTCACATTATCATTTAAAACTCACCTCTCAAATTACATCCAACCACAACAGAAAATGACTATTTGGAATCAGTTATTTTTGTTTGTTTTTGGAGGGGGGGAGGTAATTAGGTTTGTTTATTTATTTATTTACTGATTTACTCAATGGAGGTACTGGGGACTGAACCCAGGACCTTGTGCATGTTAAGCACGCACTCCACCACCGAGTTATACCCTCCCCACTGGAACCAGTTAATGTTATCCCATATCTACTTAGCTTGGAAGTTACTGAGCATTAGATTGAATTAAAATAAAACTCAAGTGCAAACAACATAAAGTAATGCTATTTATGAAGGGTTCCTAAGTATAAAACAAAACAAAAAATTTAAATCAGGTTTCCAAGAGCTAATAATCTTCTGAACCAAGATGGACAGTAACATCGTACAAAGGGGACAAAAGTTTGTCCTAAGGCTTCTCCAACAGGGAAGACTTCGCAGCCTCTTTCTACACTTTCTGCCTGTGTTGTTCAACCCGCTTTGCGGTACTTTTCTCCAGCAGGTTGACAATATCACTGCTATTTTCTGTTTAGTTGCCCAAATTCCCAACTGGACTACACTTGAGGGTTTAGTACCCAATGGATGCTCCAAATATTACTGAATGAATAGTTCAAGCATTAAAGGAGAGTAAATTAAATTCTCCTTACAGTCTCTTCTAACTCAGACGTTGCTGTTCACAGTAAGACATACTGGAGAGCTGTAGGACACCGAGGCTCCACTCCTGAAGGCTGCGTGCACAAACTTGCCTGCTCTCAGTCCCAGCAGAGACAGCAGGTCGAAAACTGCCTGGGACTCCGGCCATCCTGCCAGAACTGCCTCAGGGTGCACCCTAGCCCGCACCAAACTCCTGCTCCAGCTTCTCTTGCTCCGGCACTCTTCCCCACTGAGGCAGGGACCGCCATTGCAAATGCGTGCGCACGCACTGGGGAAGAAGAAGAGCCAACGCAGGGCCAGCCCTCCCTGCAGCCAGGGCAGAGACCTGGAGCCAGCCCAAAAGTGTGGCTCAAATCCCCTGGGCCCTGACCCCGCCTCTGATCAAGGCAGATACTCAGAACCAGCTGAGAAACACAGCTCCAGCCCTCCAGGGCCCCAGCCCCATCCGCACTGGGGTGGCGACCACCCCTGAAACTGGGAGAAGCCCTGGCTGACGCCTGGCTCCAGCTCTAGCCCTTCCAGCCCCAGCCCTGCTTCCCACCAAGGGGTGGCTGCCAGCACGGCCCAGGAGTCACAGCCTATGTTTTCTTCAGTTCCAGCTCTCCCACCAAAGCCGCTGGGCACAGGCAGACTGCCCCGGGACCCTCCCACACAAGGACACCCCTTCAAGTCCGGGATAGACAACTGTTGCACGTAATTTCACAGAGACAGAGAAAGTTAAAATGAGAAGACAGATGAATATCTTTCAAATAAAAGGACAAGAAAAAAGCCTGAACAACTTAAGATCCCTATTGAAATGGAGATAAATAATTTACCAGATAAAGAGTTCAAAGCGATAGTAATAAAAACACTAACTGAACTTGGCAAAAGAATAGAGGAACACAATGAGGATGTCAACAAAGAACTAGAAAATATAGAAAAGAACCAGGCAGAGCTGAAGAGTACACAATTACTGAAGTAAAACTACGCTGGAAGAAATTAACAGCAGATTAGGTGATACAAAAGAATGCATAAGTGACCTGGAAGATAGAATAGTGGAAATCACCAACAGAGCAGCAAAAAGAAAAGGCAACCTAGAGTGTCAACTCTACCTGAGGTGACTGCAGCAGCAGCAAGTGCCTGTGGTGGATTTCAAGGGGGAACTGACACAGGCATTCTTAGCCGAGACACCAAGAGGTGGTTAAAGCAGTATTGGAGCAGTCACATGGTTCATTCCAAGTGAAGGAAACCAGGCTCCATCACAAGCTTCTGACTCAACTTGTGTTATCTGTAGGAGAACCCTCGTCATACCTGTAACTGTAGCCTTTCCTTTGTCTTAAGGATCCTGGAACTTCCCTGTGGACCTTGGATTTAGGGGAAGAGCCGCTGCGACTGTGGGAAGAGCAGTAGGATGCTGTAGACGCTGACTATAGAATGAGATGTACCTTGCAAGTTGGCCAGATCTTCACTGGCATCTTTAAAGCTTCTGATCAGCCTTTGAGCTTGAACTCCTGTGTCTGTGATGAGTTCAGGGAGATCAAGCCGAAGAATGTGAAGCAGACAGAGCACGAAGAAAAACGGGTTTTGGGTCTGGTGTTGCTGCCTGGGGAGAACTTGGTTTCCATGACGGTGGAGGGATCACCCCCGGTATCACTTGCTGGAGCTACAGGAAGCCCTGGGGTTGGCAGAGCAGCTGGCAAAGGCATACCAGCTGGTGTGCCGATCCCCCAAACTCCTGCTGGGTTAGCAGGCCCTGTCTGAGCGTTGGGAGGCCACCCCACCAGGCAATGACTCCACAGGGAAGAGGCACCATCACAGCTGCTCCACTTGCTGCTACTGCCGGCACTGCGGGAGCCCCAGCTCGGTACTCAGGTGGACAGGGGCCTCCGTCCACACCTGCTGGCCGTGAATCTCACCTCCAGGCACTACAGTTCCACCCCCTGGTATGAGACCGCCCAGGGACCGGCCAACTGGGTTTCCCCCTGCTTGAGCTTTTTAAATTGTGAACACACGCACACACACACACACACACACACACACAAATTTGGTCAAAGTAGAAATTATCTTTAAAGACATTTAAAAATCTTTTTAATCTTTAAAAATCGTATAAGAAGCCCATTAATTCATATGATGCATTATATCCTAACCTGGCACTCATTTTTGTCCTCAATTCCTTCTCATTTTTCCCCCCTGCACCTAATCTTTTCCAAGTCACGTTATGATCCTGAATATAATTTGAAGTCATTTACTCTCTAACTCCTCTGTCCTCACCCCAGTCTAAGGCTTCATCATCTCTCATCTGGAATACCTGCCTAGTCTCCTAGCAGGTGTCTGGTTTTCTCTCCTGCAACGCTCTGATCCACTCCATGCACAGAAGTGAGACTGATGTTGAAACAAGAGGTGCAAAACAAAACACGTTACTCCCCTGCTTGGACCCTTTCGATAGCTTTGGATTGCCCTCCTTAACTCAGCCTCTGAGCCCTGCACCTGTGGGCTCCTGCTTCCGTCTTCAGCATCATCTTTCCACCACTTTCTCCTTCCCTCACTAGCATTTGCCAGTGCTGCTTCTCTGGTCTTAAACATGTCCCCAGCACTCTTTCCTTGGTTACCTCTCATGTTTTACGATTCAACCTCAGTGCTGCCATTTTTTTGGTTTCTCTAACCACCATATTAACTCTCTCCACAGACTTACCAATTGTAATTACATATTTACTTACTCATTTGCTTGTCTTTGTTCCCCCAAAGGCTCTAAGCTGCACGAGACCAGGAACTTGGCTTTGATCCCTGCTGTATTTCTAGTACCTACAACATTCCCTGTCCCAGAGTAGGTCCTTAATCAATACTTACTGAATCGATGAATAAATGAAATGTACAACAGGACAGTTTTTCTCAAAAGTAGGCATATGACCACTGAGGAGATCTGTTTTTAAACACACCTGCTGATTCAGTAGATCTGGGATGGGTCATGAGATTTGGCATTTCTGATAAGCCCCTGGGTGATGTCAGAGCCGCCGACATCTCACTCACTCTTTTGACTAGCATGGCTAGAGGGAGAACAGAGATGGCTGATAGCAGTGTTTGTCCTGAACGAAGGAGCTTATGATCTGGTAATGGAATTGCCCCATAGAGATCATCACAGCCACATCCCGTTCATTGGTATAGGAAACATGTAAGACCTAAAATTAGTTGAGATTGCAGTAGCTGTTGACCTTACCAAACATTATACAAGACCAACAAAAAGCCATGTGTAGCTATAACAAAATCATTCAAAGCAGTTATAATAAAATACAAAATTGACAGGAAGCAATTGGTAAGTCAGTCTATGGGCAGAGAGACTTTTTTTTTTTTTAATTTTTTAAGGTCACCAGTCACCTGCTCCCTTACTGCTAATCCAAGGTCATTTCTTAGTCCTCATTTTACCTGACTTACAAGGCATTGATCACTTTGTCTTTTTTTTTTTTTTTTGCCTCATTTTAAAATTTATTTTTCTTTATTTAATTCTTACTGAAGTATAGTTGATTTCAGAGAGACTCTTTTAAACAAAGAGTAAATACATATCATGGGACAAACAGATGAGAGTTGGAATTTCACTTTGCCCCTGAGTAGCTGTGTAACCTTAAGCAAGTGACTTATCTTCCCTCAACCTCAGTTTCATCGTTCATCAATTGGGGCAAATGATAACCACCTTAGAGGTGTGCATATGGAGTGAGGTTTCATATATCAATTAAATATATGTGCCCGATACAAGGTAGTCCTTGAAAAATGTCAGATTCTCCTGTTCCTTTCTTAGGCAGAACATTTTTCTTATAACCTTAATTTCTCAGGGGTGAGAGTCCATTTTTGAATGTATGTTTGACACCTTTAACATCTCAGAGGGGAAAAAAAAGGAAAATAATTATGTAGGTTAAAAGCAGACATTTTGGTCTAAATGAACACTCATCTGTGAATCAGAAAAAGCTCTTGTCCAAGATTCAACACAAATTAACTGTGTGATATTGGACACAATGTTGAACATCTCTGGGCCTCTGTATTACTTCTAAATCTTTGTATGCACTTTGTTAAGTACATTTAGTTATCTTCTTACAGGAAATCATTATTCTTCCAAATGGTTTGAGTTTATATTTCCTTTTGGAATATCAATAATTTTCACAGAAATACTAGAATTTCAGAATCGTTGATAATTAGAACAAGGATTGGAAAGCAATTTCTTTCCTCCTAAAATCTCTACTAAACACCTCCAAACTATGTAACTCAGCTTTAAAGAAATACATGGAATCAGGGAACTCAACTTTTTTACTTAAAGAAATGTCATCTTTTTTTTAGATTATACAGACATGCACATTTTCACTGTCTTAGTTGCTATATATGATATCAAGGTCTCATAACTTAGAATATTAACTTACACAGGTCTTAAAAATACAAGAGAAAGGAATAATTGGGGGAAAATAAAAAATAAATTCAATCTGTACCTTCAAAATAATTGTGATGTTTCTATGTAACAATGGAAAAAGTCAGTGAAAAACTGCTTGACTATGGTTGTAAGGTTATGGGTCTCTATCTAAATGCTGACAAGTGAATTTTTATTTTCTGTGTCCTTTTGTTTAAATTAAAGTATGGTTGATTTACTATGTTGTGTTAGTTTCAGATGTACAGCAAAGTGATTCAGATATATATATATATATATATATATATATATATATATATATATATATATATATATTTTTTTTTTTTCTTGTTCAGTCTTTTCCATTATAGGCTATTACAAGATACTGAAGATAGTCCCCTGTGCTGTAGAGAAGGTCCTGGTTGTTATCTATTTTATATATAGTAGTATGTATCTGTTAATCCCAAACTCCTAATTTATCCCTCCCCATCCCTTTCACCTTTGGACCTAGAAATGATCAAACCAAGTAAAATAAGTCAGAGAGAGAAAGGGAAATATATGATATCACTTACATGTGAAATCTTAAAAAATGGCACAAATGAACTTACTTTCCAAAGAGAAATAGACTCTTCTGTGTCCTTTTTTTTCAACCTTGCCCTTATATCATAATCTACTACTGAATGTTCATGGAATTAAGCCCCAGGAGTTATTGGAATTTAGGCAGACTCCTCACTGTCCCTGACTTCACTCTGCATATAAACACATTTGTTGTTGTTCTTAATCACTTCTTTTTAATCAATTCCTCGATAAAAACTTCTATTGAATCCTTGTAAATCCACTCTGGTATTTTACAAAGATGGCAAATTCAAACTTCTGCTGTATGTGATCCACCATTAATTCTACCAAGATGCTCTGTCTCTGCCATGTTAATATTTTTGATGTGTTCATGTAATAATGACCCATCTGCTTCTGATGTCTCTGAGGCATTTTCTAGCTATAGGGATAGAAATTAATGACAGAGTCTCTCTGAGCTGCCTGATGTCAGAGGTGGGAAATGTGTAAAGGGTATATAAGAGGTGGATGACTGGTTAGCAAGACCGGAGTAAATACTCCAAGGGAGGCAAGCTTGGGATTTTTCATGAAGCTTCCTTGGTTTTAAAGGCATTTTCTGATATTGCTGATGCTAAGACATTAGAAGGTAAGGAATTTTCTGTTCCTGGGAAAATATTATTTACTTAGCATTAGAGCAAATTTGAGATGAAATATATGGCTTATTTCATAGCAATAAAGCCTTTCAAAGAAAGGCTAAAGGATCATGTGCTATAATATTAGTTTTCCAGATTGTTTCAAGAAGGAAATGGGGTAAGTGAAAATTTTGAAAATGTTTGAAAATTGTTTGAACAGTATTAAGGGATTATATTAATAAAATTATGGTCCTTGGATATTATGTTTTTAAAAAAATTTTCTTAAAAGTAGGCTCTAGTTTAATGTATCATGAATCAGAGCTATAGTAAATCGCTTGATTTCAGGGCTGAATTATTCATTTCAGAAAATCTGAGAAGCAGTGGACATCATGAAGCTGCCAGTAGTTCTCATTGTGCTCTCTGTTGCATTAAACCACTTGGAAGCTACCATTGAAAGGTTAGTAACTAAAATTCTGTTTTTTTTTTTTTCCCCCGCAAGTATGAGAAAATTAGAATTAAATACTGCTATATAATTAATAGCCCTTTTGCCACTAGATTTTGACTAAGAATATGAAGCCGTTCAACTGTTCCTTAAATTCCATGCTTTTTAAAGAATATCTGTCTAGTCAATCTATCTGACGAAACTTCCAACCGACAGGAATGGGTATTTTCAGTTTTGTCAAGAAATATGCTGCTGGAACCCAGAGGGACAAAGCCAGAGCCTGAAGCATCAAAACCTAAAAGGTAATCATTTCAACTATACTGACCTGGTTCTCAGACAAAATGGAGAAACTTAATTAAAGCATATATTTTATATGAGATGGAATTTTACTGTATGTTTACCTAGATTTTTTTTTTCTCAGATGGCTCTGGCAACATCCAAAACATTTACACTTTCTTCTGGAAATTGAAATACATAGAAGTAATCAGGCTGCAAATTAAAGTTGCTAAGAAATTAAATTTAAAAGATCTAGTTAAAAAGCCATGTATTCTTTGTGCATTGTCAATCATTCTGTTAATGAAACAAAATTATAATTAAAAAATTATTCTCCATGAGGGTACTTCTGAGCTGCTCTAAATGTAAAATATCATCTCTTAAAAATGTTTTCAGTGGGTAGCATTAGCATCAAGATTAAAAAAAAAAAAGCTTATTTTGAAAGGTGTCATTTCATTCGAACGGTAATTTTAAAGCAGTCTAAATGTCAGGTGAAAATGTTAGCAGTAATTACAACTTTCAAGTGAAAAGCCTTTAAAACTGTAATTCTCCATTTACTTAAAGATTCTCTAGTTCGAATTCATGCATACATCATAAATAATACAATAAGGATTTGTTTGTGCCTAAATCGGTTTTGACTCCATGTAGCTTTGTAGAACTGAATTTATACTCTCTTAAAAACCAAGGAGAGTAAGTTTATGAAAAGACTTCGCTTTAAGTCATATTAGAACTCCTTTTATAGAATTATCAGCATCTTATCTATTTGTCCTTCTGGGTGCTTTTTGTTGAGATGGCGTTCTTTGGTGATATGTAAAAATATGTAGAATGCCTACACATACTAAATAACAGGAATCATCAGAAAATTTTCCTTTTCATTTCAGGGCTTATCCAGTTTATGGGACATTCTTCTCAGAACCGACTGTAATTTTCAGTTGGTTTTCTCCTGGATAAAAATATCTTTAAAACTGACATGAAGTCTCTGCTAAACTAGCAGAACAATTGAATGATGACAGGAAAATTAGCAATATTACTTAGCATTTCCTTCTATATCTTGATCTTTTCTTTCATTAGATACATTCATTTGCTTAATATCTTTACCCAATATGTTTTTAAGGACATTAGTTTATTATGAAGTGAAACTCACTCAGAAATAGAATACTACATAACATTATTTATTAAGAAATTATATTTTCATGCTAGTATCACAGTCTCTTACTTTGTATTATTAGAAATACTTATAAAACATTCATCAGTTTTTTTTTCAGGAAATTGAATTTCCTGAAAACCAGTATGTTTGGTCATCTTTTTAAAGAGGGAGGAAGAATTTAATAATCTGAGCTCTTCAACCATGTAATATTCTATAAATCTCATAAGAAGCTGAGAAAGCCTATGTGGAAAATGTCTTAAATTTTAAACACCTCAAAAAAAAAGGCTGATAGAGATTTATTATTCAACGTCGGTTTTTTTTTTTTTTTTTTAAACAGAATTCAATCATCTCATTTGGGATCTTTTTCAAGTTTTATACATGTATGAGCTGGGATTAAAATATAACAAACTGACTTTAAAAGCCATACCAAAGAATAGTTTTGTGACGTAATTCTCATGACTGAGGCAAAAGGAACCCACACTTACCCACCAACTTTTAAACTCTCAATAGTAACCATCCGCCTGGCAGATAATCAGAGGGCAACCAAAAGTATAATGACACGGGTTTCAAGCTAGAGTCACTGGGAGCTTCCTGTAGGAACTCACACACCTCCACAGATAAATAGTAAGCACTGGGATGAGGGATCCATTTTAAAATTGTTTTAAAAACCCTTGACGGGGGTAGGGTATAGCTCAAGTGGTAGAGTGCATGCTTAGCGTGCACGAGGTCTTGGGTTCAATCCCCACTACCTCCTCTAAAAATAAACAGATCTAATTATTGCTCTCCCCCTTAAAAAAAAAAAAACAAAAACAAAAAAAAACCTTGAAACGGAGATGTTTTTAGAGAGACAATTTAAATAAAAATTATAGTTTGGCCTATATCGTCACTATTCAAACTCTTTTAAAGCCAAGAATTTCCGTGTGTGTGAGCGCTCACACACAAGCGCGCACATAAGCGCATGCGTGTAAGGGGTCAGTAGCTTTAAACTAGTGTTACGTTACGAGCTGGCAGGGCAGCTGGCAGGCCATGTCTGCCTGGTAGTCAGCGAGAAAAGACACCTGAAAGTAGAGCTGTGCTGCCTTTTATTAACTCTTCCAGCTATCTTCTTCCATCTTCATGATAGACTGGGGGTAGAACCCTGACTGCCGTATTTCCACGAAAAGGCCCGTTTTGGGAAAAGTTTCACAATTATGAAGCCAGCAAACATAAAAGCGCGTAGTCTTTGCTTAAAGTAGAATGGTGGCCCTCCTAGCTAACTCCAATAAGGTAACATTTTGGTTAGAATAATTTTAAATCCTGCGATAGAGCTTGAGACCAATTATCAAACATTTATCAGTTATCAATTATCAGACATTTAGCCCATAGAGTATTTCACAGTCTGCTCCAGGCATTTGTCAAATATGTCCTGGAACAGAAATCCCTTTGAACCTTCTCAATTTGACCCATTATTTCCTTCGTTGTTTTAAATTTATTAGTTTGAAGTATTTTGGTCAAATTCCAATTCTTGCTGTCTTACAGGAAAAATTTATAATCTTTTAGAATTTAGTGTTCAGTGTATGAATTATTGGTACAGTCCTTGGACGTGCACAAGGGTCATGCTTACTACACATGCAAAAAGAAATAACTAAACAGGTAATATGAATAAGAATGATATACAGACCAGGTAATAAGGCCTTAAAGTGGGTTTCCTTTTCCTGAATAATTGGTTTTGTCAGCATACACTCACACTCAACAGATAAATCAGTTCACTTAATGCTAAAAGAAGAATTTTCTGTATTGGGGAGAAAATGTGAGAGTAAAAACCATAAAGTTTCACATGAAATTTTAAAATATTTGCCCTTAGGCTATCTCTCTACAAAGATACAGATACTGAAGTACTCCCCACACAAAATTAACACACTGAAATAAAATCCATTCCATTTGGCCTCAAATTTTGTATATCCACTGGCTTCTGGACATTGAGGTTTTAACCTCATAGCTGTATCTCTTTCCTACTTTACACTTAACCTAAGTTTAACCAGCATTTTGGTTTCTATGGAGTGGAAAGCTAAAATGTTTTCCCAGCATTTCCAATAATCAGCACGAAGCAATGTTAGAGTTCTGTATCTATTTCCAGTACTCCTGTGAGAGCACGTTGAAAGAAAAGGTGAGCACATTGAAACAAAAGGTGGTACCAAAATATGGAGCTGATGTAAGTAAATTCTGTAATTAGAGAGGTTAAAATTCAAATGAATGATTTAATCCTGGTTATCAATTCTGACTTATCCATAATATTATTATGTAATTGTTCCAGGTGGCTGAAGGAATATGGTGACTGTCAATACCACTGACGTAAAAAGCCTTTCGGTTTTAACTTTTAACGTAATCCTGTCGTTAAAATTGTTGAAAGTCTAGGAACATAGTAGGTGACAGGGACATGGTAACCATGTGTTTGTGCTAAGAGTCCTAGAGCTCTCATGCTGCAATAGTCAGAGTGCCTGAATAGGTGATGAATTTTATTCCCTTGAGACTTTATAATATCTGACATTTCTCTTAACACTCCGGATTCAGTGATCTCAGGGAACTTAGCAAGAATAAGTTAACACTGCTTAATTCTTGTTGGAAAGATGTAGGAAATGAACATATATTATATATATATATATGTATTTTTTTAATTCCACACACTCCAGGTTACATATATATTTTATATTCTAAATCCTTTTTATTGGGAAATAGATTAATCAGTATTTAGAGGAATATAAGACAAAGACACTTTAATTATTATCTGGACTACATTCTAAATTTCCATAAAAAAGAGGGGGGGAATCATACTGGGAAATTCAACACTGATTGTAATAGAAGGTTTGCTGTATGATTTCCAAGCTACATCTTCAAGTTGTTCAAAATATCCGTCAACCATCCAGATATTTGCAAATCAAAACATTGAGTTACTGATGATGTGAAGTTGTTTCCTTTTGTTTTCATCAATGTGAGATATTTGGTGTCACATAGATGTATCCAATCCTGAGTCTTAGGCCTCTAACCTTTCACATTTGTTCCATGTTACCAGTCATCAGATGGAAAAACGGACATGCAACACTGCCACTTCTACGACTCAACGCCTGGCAAACTTTTTAGTTCATTCCAGTATGATGCCATTCCAGTATGAAGCTTGACGCCGTTTTCTCACCTACCAATGTGGGATCCAATACATATGGCAAGGGGAATACAGTTGAGATTTTAAAGAGAGAACCACTGAATTACTTACCCCTTTAGAGCTCAGTGCACCTCTACAGTTCTTCTTGTTTTATGCATAAATACTCTAGTGATTTCCTGTATAATTTAACAGTATCTTTTTTCATTTCTAGAGTGAAATTATGAATCTGCATGTTCCATGTTTGTTGCCAGTACATATAAATTGTCATGCTAAGAAATGTTTTAAAGTTAATACTAATTAAGATCATATAATAAAAAGGCAACATCCTTAAAAGTGAAGTGTTCTTGCTGTAGATTTTTATTTTAAAAACACTTTAAAAAGTCATTTCTTTCACCTGTAACTTTATGACCTGAGTCTGAGAACAAAGGAGAAAATGGTTGTTGGCAACTTGGTAAACTATAAACATCTAATAATAAATTTATGATGCTGAAGATTAGGAAACCAGCAATTGTAAGTACTCTTGTTAAGTAATCCCTTTTGCAATGGATTTTTGAAATGAGATAAAATGCTCTTTAAGAAAACAAAGCCTGCTTCAGATTCAATCAATTTTTTTAAAAAAAATTCTAGGTTTTTTGCTGTACTTGCTGGTAGTAAGAGTTTACTTAAAAATATTTAAAAAGCAGTTTGTGTCCCTGAGGGTTTCATTGTGTTATCATCAGTGAGCTTTTATTGAATATATGTGCCCTTTATTCTGTTTAAATTGCTGCAGGAAATCTTCTTATGCACAGTAATGCAAAAGCAATTTGTATTCCTATTAATTTTGTCTTCATATAAAAGACCATAGACTTCTGGAAATTATGTACTGTTGGCAACTTATTTTCATTGTTTAATCGATTGGACATTTCTGGGAGAGGTTCCCATGTCTGATGCCCCCTTTTTTTTTGAAGAAAGCTGCAGTATTGACAGGAAATGAGAAGTTTCACTTTAAGTCAGATTCTTACATGGTATCTGCTTTTCCCTGACTGTTTTTACCTTTGGAAGTAGCATTAAATCATATAAACTGCTATCATGCTGTATTATGCATTTTAAAAGGTGACGATGACAGTGTAGAAATGTGTATGAATTTTTAAAAAAGCTACAGTATGGACCAGAGATTTGAATTTTGATGTAGCATTATTAATCCGAAGTCTTTTTCATGTCTTAGAAGAGGTTGAAAATCTACATTTCTCCTGGAATGAGGGTTGAAGATCCTCTTTCTCAGCAGAGGGAAACACATTTTGCTGCTGGTCATCCTGCAGCTGAAGATGGGAGATTTGCATTTGGTCCACAGCAAGTCCCCTCGGGGGGGACAAGGGGACAGTTGATGAGCATGTATGTTCATTTGTGCTATATGGTAGGGAGGCTGAACAGCCTCGAGTCACAGAGACTTGGGTGACTGCGTTCAAGTTACTCTGAACCTCTGTCTCCTCATGTGTGACATGGAAAGGATAACTCAGAGAGGGGCAGGCAGGATGAAATGAGATCATCAGTGATGAAAATAACCAGGATTTCGGCTCCAAACCTGCCCTGCAATTAATACTGGTTCCTTTATTCCGCCTTAGAAGCTTCCTCTTTCTCCCTATAAAGTGTTTCCCACAAGGGTTACCCTGCCACAGCAGCATGGCACTGGACCACACTTTGTAATGAGGGTTGTGTGTGTGTGGGGGGGGGGGGGGCGTTACCTGCCCACTGCAGAGCTCAGGAAGGTGCTTGTGGGAGCATTTAATGTTTTTTTAATGACAGAGACTTGACTCTACATCTGAACTTCCCTATCGGTTTATCTATCCCAGCTTGTACTTGGGAGGATTTAATTGGTACCCAAATTGCTAAGCCCCATTGCCTTCCCATTTAGAGCTTCGTTTATGGTGGGCTGGCTCACTGTGTGCCAGATGCTATATTAAACTCAATCCCATGTATTATTTGACTTAATCCTCATAAAACTCTGTAAAATAAATACTATTATTTCCAATTATAAAATAAGTTGTGGGGATGTAACGAACAGCCTGGTGACTATAGTTAATAATAATGTATTGTATACTTGAAAGTTCATAAGAGAGTAGTTTTAAAAGTTCTCATCACAAGAAAATAATCTGCAACCATGTATGGTGATGGATATCAACTAAATTATTGTGGCCATCTTTTCTTAATATATACGTGTATCAAATCATTATGCTGTACACTTGAAACCAATTTAATGTTAAATGCCAATTATAGCTCAATAGAAAAGACTATTATTAGCCCTGCCTTACAGATGAAGACACTGAGGCTGTTTGACCTTGGGCAAATCACTTCACCTTCTGCCTCAGTTGGTACCAAGTACAAACCAAGTCCCATGGTGGAGCCAAGACATTAACCCAAATAGTCATCATTCCATATGTTTGCTTAGCACCTATTATATGCCAGACACTCTTTAAAGTGCTTAAGATGCTTCAGGAAACCAGGCTAGGAATGAAATATGCAAAGTATGTGCATATCTTGGGTTTCAGTCACAGATAGCTATTATAGCCATGATGAGTGTACACCAGCAAAAGAATGATACCGTATTACAGTGGGTCCTTTTGTTACTGATTAACAAACCAGAAGGATTTAAAAAGAGGGGCAGGAGAGATAAAAGTAGGTAACAAAAGTGGGCACAAAACAACGTGGGGAAAGGTTTGAAGAAACAAAAGAGGAATAGAATAATGACAATAACCTACCCAAATCCTAAATAGGATTTGTATCACTAGATACCTTTCCTGCTCCAATAACCCATGACGCAAAGCCCCTTATCCTGCACAATCACGTCTAGAATTACGAAAATTTGACAGACCCATACAAGATGCAGGCTCTGAAAATCCACCCCTCTTTCTTCCCTGTGGGAACATTCCTTTTGTTATTTAGAACAACAGTTAGGATCAGTAAGAAGTGGTAGGCAAATCCTAAAAAGGGAATAACAGACAATATAGAAATAGTATATCTGGTAGAGTTTACCTGGGTTGTAAGTAGATTAGAAGAGGGAGAGCAAATTCTAAAATTTCTAAAAGGATAGAATTTAAGTCGCTGGAGATGTTACCAAATATATAACAAACCATGTATTTAAGAAAGCCAGTATTTTAAAAATTGAAATCATGGGCAAGTATTATAAAAAAGAAAACTAATTTTATCAAAAAGTTGTAGACTTAAATAAAAAATATCTTCCTAAGCAACAAGGATTTCCTGTTTATTACAGGGAACTATATTTGATATCCTGTAGTAAACTGTAATGAAAAAGTAATCTGAAATATTGATATATATGTATAACCGAATCACTTTGCTGTACACTTGAAACTAACACAATATTGTAAATGAACTATACATCCATTAAAAAAAACTATCATGACTGTTTTAATTAAAATTTGGAGATTTTTGTATCTTCTTCATCTTCATAGCCTATGTTCTGTTTATCCTATAAGCGTGTGAATGGTGGCCTATGCAACTGAAATGATGAAATAATTAGTGGGAGCTTACATGAAGGCTGGGAGGCTGCGGTCCTGCTCACAGCTATAACTGTGATAAAACTGTATTCTAGTTTGTGATAATTCACTTCCTTTATTGAATATGTGCCTTGACTTTCGAAATATAAATCATCTGAACAAGCAACGGGTCTTGAGCAGGACCCCTGTGCCAAATTAACCTCCCCTCCAAACTTTCTATAATTTGAAATTCATTCTTTTGCATTTTAAAAACCTTTTAGTTTGAGACCCTCATTAAAAGACAAATACAGGGAAACTTTTCACTATCAATGAACACCCTCGTTGAAGTTACTTAACAGCTAGCTGAGAATAAAAGCCTAAAAGAATGCGCTAAGCACTGGGAGACAGGAAAAAAAAAATGGTGAGGGAAAAGGAAGGGTGAGGTGTAAGGAAAAGTAAAAGGAGAAGGGGAGGAGGTGGTGAGGGGGATGGAAAGGCATAATGGATCCCCAGCTACCTTACAATTTCTGTGTCTGGGCTTTGGGGCCTACCTACATTTGCAACCATTTTCCTGCAAATGAACAGGATTTAAAGCATCAATTTTACTCTGGTTATAAAGATTCTAAATGTTCACTTGGGTCGACAAAGTAGTGAAAGCTAGCAGGACAAAACAGGGAAAAGAACAAGACAGTGGAAACCACGTGTTTCTCTGAAAGTTCGCCAGGCTGCCCCAGACAGTATCAGATCCTTGGGAACCCTCTTGCTCCAGAACCCCTCCTGCAGAAATGCCACTGGAAAAATAAAAGAGGCAATGAAACAGAACCAAACCCTTTGAGCTCCAGGAAATTCAAACTCAATTTCTGGAGCTTTATTTGAATTTGAGTTTACGCTCAGTATCTGTACCAAGAGAGATGGTCTAAATATCTTCAAATGTCACAATACTAAAGCAAAGTTAAGCATTTAAGAAATTCCCTGTTGTGATGTTGAAGAGCAAAAAAATCAATAGGACAGTGAAAGCAACCAGAGTAAGGCCCCTCGGTACAGTAGGAAGGGCTGGGTTTTTGGAATTAGGCTGACTGATCGTTGTTAGGATTCTGGCTCTTTTTAAACTTTGTATACATTTCTTAACTTCTTTTAGTCTAAATTCATATATATATATAAAATCTCTTCTTGGCAGAGATATGAGGATAGATAGAATGCATGAAAAGCACTCAGTATGCAATCATACCTGTCTTTACCACATTTAGCAAATATTAGCTGTGGTTATTATTAACCAAAATCTAGGATATGGCACTGACCAAAGCATGAGGTGTTAAAAAAAAAAATTATACAACTTTCCCGTTCAGCCCTACCCTAATTCTAAGACTTCTGAGGAAAAAATAAGAAAAAAGTAAACCCAGGTCAAGATGTGGAGGAGAGTCTGGTAGCCACAGCTGGTAAAAATCTGCAAGTGGAGGATTCGTCTTCTAGAGCGTGTTCGAATGTAGAAAAGACTCTTGTGCATTTCATTGTTGTAAACAGCATAACACAACAATCCAGCAAATGTTTAAATGTAGCTATCTTAAGATATGGTGTGCTAAGGCTCTTTAATAACTTTTAAATCTCACACATCTCTACTACATGCTGTCCTTTCGGTATTTTTGAGTTTAGGAGCGAAGTCACCTAAAATGGATAAGGCATGGCTTTACCACCAAAGATGAGCTTGGTCAGTGTGACGAGGTAAATGGTTTTTCCCTCTATAACACAGGAAGGCATTCGGGTATACTGTTTGCCTGTCCATAAAATACGTATAATCAGTAGACTTACATTTTACTATATGATTTTATCTAAAATTTTGCCCCAGGAAAACTTAGATATTACCACCACTTGCACACATTTCTTTCTAGTCCTTTCTAGGAATGTATGTTTAAAACTTAATTTAACCTTAGAAACACCCACAAATGTGACCATAATTTCCAGATACAGTGAGACATTAACAAGCAAAGATCCAATTTAGCAAATGATCAGTGTCCCAACTGGGAAACAGAAACTTCATATGTAGCTTACCCTCTGCCTTCTTCCTTGCGTATATAAACAATTTGTTCTCCCGTGTAAATATAACAAAAGATAGAACAGAAAATTCAAAAATATGCTCACTACTCAAGTGTATATTTCTGACATTTCTGAATTTATTTCCTCTGAATGAATATTGAAATTCATACTGGTAGTTTGATGAGTTCGACTAGCCTCATTTAGCGTGGTTTTAACACCAAGATTTAAGGCATAAAGAAAAGGAGCTCATGAATCACAAATGACATACGAGGCACTAGTGCATGAAGGAAAAAAAATCAAACCTTCACAGAGATTTAAAAAAAAAAGAACTGGAGAGGAAAAGAAACCAGGACTTCTTCAAAATGAGGTGTCTCCTGTGGGCTATTTGCAGTCCTATATTATAGGCTGTTTGTTCATTTTAGAATGCAAATAAAATTTATATCGTTTCACTGAATCACTATATTATATTCTCATAAAAGTAGATGAAATCAATTTTGATAACTATGTAAGTTTAAAAAGCTAAAGCTCTAATCTGTTCTTAGAAACGACGATCAGATCATATATGTAAACAAAAAAATGTGCAATATATTGTAAGTATATATTTACATGAAATATAATGTATATGCACAGTCATACCATAATAATTCTACCTAATAAACCTGAAAAAGAAAAAAGAAAAGAAAAGAAAAATAAGTAGATGAAATCAGATTGTCACTATCAAAAAATTTCTAATTTGTAAGACAAAAATATTGATGAACCAAGCCAAGGTAGAATCCAGTCTGCACTGCCCCCTCTTTTCCTGCATCACCATTTACATCATATATTTGGATGCACCACCCAAGCTTTTGCTGCCGCATCTGAATTAATTCTAACGTTGAAACCCAAATAACCTAAATATCTCTGAAGCTTCAGAAATTGCCAGGGGACAATCTAGGTAAACCTCATTAGGCTCCCTAGTCTTGACTCAATAGGAGATACCTAAGTCTTCTCTTGCTGGATCCTAAAAAGATTAGACTAACACGTGGCATACAATTAAAAATGAGATAATTGATATAAAGTGCCAGTCTGAGGGCCTAACCTAGTGTAATTTCAACAGTTGGTAGCTGTCAATTCCTGCTGCCTCTATTGCTAGATAAAGTCACTGACAAGTTGTCAAGCTTGAGTTTCAGCTTGTCTCCATCCTGCCTTGAAGTAGCTACATTAAGTGACTCCTAAGACATTTTCTACTTTCTGCCCTCATTTCAAATCTGGGGCATGTAATCCTATTTATTTTGTGTCTAATAAGAAAGAAATGGCTAGTTTGAAGATTTAAAATTTCTGAAATTTTTATCATCATTTAAAAAATTTCTGAAATTTTACACATTTCTGGAATTATTATCATCATTATTGTAAATTAGTAAGTTCTACTTAAAGAATCTCCCTTTAGAGAATGACCCACGTTTGACTCCCATGCTTTGACGGTCCTCACTGTCCTGCGGAATTGATGACATGCCTCTAAAGCTGAATCTCTTAGGTTAAATGGCAAAATATGATGTATCTGTAGAAAACATTTAAGTAGAAAAACAACCAACAGTAGACAGAAGTGATACGAAGGTGAAAGGAAAAAGATAATCCTGGGATCTTTCTGAGAAAGCCATTGATCCCTGAAAGGGAAGAGTTATTGAAAAAAGGCTGTAAAATTGAAATAATCCACTCTTGTGCTCCCAAGCAATATTTACATTAGAAACAGATTGTAAGTTCCTTGCACAAATGGCATCTATGATTTCTGTGGTAATAGCAGAAAACAGCCTCAGTCTCCGCCCCTCCAGTGCCCATCAGATCCATTTCAGGGCCAGTTCTTCTCCTGACGCTAAGCAGAATCTCAGACAGGTCATTCTACTTTCTGTTGCCTTTCAAAAGAAAAAAAAATTTAAAGCCCTCTGGTCATGTTTCATCCCACAGAAAGGCTCGGTTCTGGAGTACTCTATCTAGTTCACTTTGAACTTCATTTAAACTAAAGCTTCTTTCCTCTCACACTAACATGTCCAAACCCTAAGGTTGGGAAAAGGGGTCCAGGTTGTTTCTGTTTTCTGTCGCCAGCTTCTCCCGGCCTCTCCCCACCCCCACACACCCACCTCTTTCCCTCACAGTGGAACAGGCTGCTTCTGTCTCCTCCAGGGTTGAAACTTGTAGGACAGGAGTTAATGAGCCAGGAAATGTCTTGCCTCTTTCAGTTGTGAGGTATTTAAAACTGATTCTCTTTCATGGCCACGTTCCAGGGTCTTGGGAGATCCCACCTTTCATTCACCATCTCTCACCTGTAGTGTCCTTGGCAGGATAAATGCACCTGCTCTTTCAAATTTAGAGGCACCACATACATTTTTAGCCTCTTTCTACTGAGGTCACATCACCGCTCCATATAATTCAATCAGTTCAGATTTAAGACAGCCCCAAACCAGCTCTGGTGGACCCACCATTGACTAGGACAGCTCTTTTTTAAAGGTAACTCTCTCTTCTTTCCACCTCCTGGCATGCGGATACACCCACGGCCTTCTGAATTGTAAGCTTCTTAAGCACACCTCTCCCCTGTGTCCTCCAAACTGTAGAGGACAAATATAAAGCACTGTGAGCAGACTTCTTAAAGTCTTGCTCACTAGGCTTGAGGTCAGGAGAAAGACTGCCCCACCCTGCCCTGAAACTGAAAACGGTGGTAGGCACCTGCTACAGGAGATGCTAAAAACTCCTGTAACGCTAGCGGGGTTAAAACAACACATCATAAGCAAAAGCAAAAAACAAACAAACAAACAAACAAGCAAAATGGGCAAACAGGTCACTTTTACAAAACGGAGTCCACTAGTGGATCCAGTAAAAATGAAAATATAATATACGGTAATAATTTGAATAATAGTTCACCAGGAAAAATAGAGCTTATTTAATAAATGATATTAACATTGTAATTAAATCTCCACCTGGGAAGGAAACTAGCTCTTCCTAATATCATGTTTTATAGAAAAAGAGCAATGGTTTAAAGAGTTTAATGTAAAATATGTCTATATATTTGAAAAATGTTAGGGTCAGGAAAAAATTCTTCAAAAAGACAAACAAACAAACAACACCAACAAGAAACTGTAATAAAAAAATTTGCAGAGTTGATGTCATCATAAGTTACACGAAGGCAAAAAAAAATACCATCAATAGGTTTAAAAAAAAAAGAGAGTGAAAGATGGAAAAAATGTTTGAAATATATATGAGGCAGGGGTTTATATCTCTATATAGCCCTGTAAAAAAAAAAAAAAAAAGAGTTCCTACAAATTGGTAAGAGAAAAACAAACATGAGTATGTACTAGGGTTTGCAAAAGAAGAAATGCAAATAGACAAAAAAAGTTTACAAAAGCTTTTTACGAAAGAGGCTAAGTCTCACTAGTAGCCAAGGAAATGGAATTCAAAACGGCACAATACCCTCATTTTTGTTCATATAGCAAATTAATAGGAATTGAAAGATTCATAGCATTCAGTGGAATGGGGTAGAGAACTAGTAGGGTTGTGAACTGCAGTACACACTGTTTCTGTATTTTCACTTTTGGAAATCTATTCTAAAGAAACAGACGTACTTCTTTCTACAAAAACAATAGACTATGAGTGATCGTGATATATGTGCTGACCTAGAGGAATATCCACAGGGCACAGTTAAACGAATACAACAAGTCAAGTCGTGCCTATGATGATGGCCCCATTCATGTGAATCAAAGTAAGGGGAACACGTGCATCCATATGGGTGTAGCTGTACGTGTTCTCTACATTTTTTACATGAGCACAGAAAGACATGTAAAGACGATATGCGTCAAGTTGACTTTGTCTTTTGTCTTATTTGGCTTTAAAAAAAAATAACTTTCTCATTTTCGAATTTTGAAAGAAAACTCCAATGAAGTGTGTGTGCATGTGTGTGTGTATATAGACAACTAACCCTCTAGGATTTGGGGGGAGGGAGAGAAGGATGTGGAGAACATGGGGCTTGATGGGAACCAGAAGGATGGACTTGGAGGAACTGGATAAAACAAGAGGGGCTTTTCAGGCCAGGGACGAAGCAGGAGGAAAAAATTATCTGGATCATTTAGACTCACTTCAAATATTCCAAACCGCTGGTAACTACATTTGTGGGGAAAAAAATCAAAGTATATAACCATATATTTGTCAGTGAACAAGCAATAGTATTACAATTACATGATCCTGTAGTTAATAGAATTGTTATCCTTATCAGGAAATTATAGACAAGGAAATTACAAAACCCAAGGAGTCTTCTGTCTCAGAGTATTAAATCTACCTAAATTTTTTTCCAGACAGAAGTGACTGAATTGCAACCCACAGCAACCCGAATAAATGAACTCCTGTTACCTTAGCATTCGCCATCAACTTCATTCATTGCTGCTTCTACACGGTAAGATCATCAGATTTTTTAAAAAACCAGTATGAATAAAGCTCTGCACACGTGTGAGCTGGACCTTCTTGCTCCTCAGAGAATCTAAGTTGTAAATAAAGGGACCTTTGTTTACATAAGTTTTAATCCTGTGGTAAGTTTCTTGGGCTCTGAGGGTTGCATAAAACAGGTTTCAGAAAAGATCAGTCACTTAGAACCAGAGGCTCCTCCTTACTGCTTTGTTTTGTTTTCTCTTAACAGTTAACCCTTATGTGGCCATGGCTCTGAGTCTAACATTGTGTTCAGTGACTACAGAAAAACTCAGTTAATGAACTAATGTGACAACTTGCTGATCCTCAGTTTTCTCAGTTTTTCCTTTTGTGCTTTCACAAGTCTTTTGTAAATCAAAGACTCACTGATTTACTCATTAAGTAAGCGAAGATGCTTATAAACGGAGCTTGAGTTCAGTTTCCTGTGTGGCTGCATAGCATGAGAAGAGATGATACTAATACAGTAAAACTGAGGCGTGGGAGGTTGGCCGTGTCCCAGGTAGGGGACGAGCCCCGTGGACATACCCACCAAGTGAATGTCCTTGGCTTTGCTTAGGAAAGAATTCAAGAGTGAGCCACAGGAGAGTAAAGGTAGATTTATTCAGAAGATACATACTCCATAGACAGAGTGCAGGCTATCTCGGAAGGCAAGAGAAAAGGCCATGAGGTGCGGGGTTAGTTTTTATGGGCCAGGTAATTTCATATGCTAACAAGTGGGAGGAGCATTCCAAGTACTTTGGGGAAGGGACTGGGATTCCCAGGAATTGGGCCATCACCCACTTTCTGACCTTTTATGGTCAGCCTCAGAACCTTTATGGCACCTGTGGGAGTACCATTTCGCAAGCTATTGTATTTCAATGTGGTCTTGAAACTCAGGGTCTACTAGGGGTTGAATCTTCTGCCATCTTGGTGCTAAATGCTGTGTCATTCTTTTAATGGCTGTGCCCTGCCTCCTTCCCTCCCATCTCAATACCAAAATAGAAGTTAACTTGGAAGCACAGAGTTGCTGGAGACAGGAACATTTATTTTTATAGGGTGCCACCAACAGTTTCGAACAGTAGACTGGTGTGAGAAAACCAACGTTTACCAATTATTCTATCCATAACTTGCTAGCTGGATTAGACAAGTGAAATATTAGGCACTGTGAGGTGGTCATATCCAGGTGGAATTTGAGATGAAGAGCAAAGCATAGTTTGGATTGATCCATTAAAGAGGGAAACGTAATATGAATGCTTCGGAATGCTTAAAGGCACCAGCTGGACGCAGCTCTGGCACTGATGAGTTGTGACCTTGGATGCAACTGATCATTAGCTTCAGTTTTTCCATCTATGCCATGGGATAATTACAGCACCTACCCCAAAGAATTGCTGTGATGAGAGTTATTTCATTCAACAAACATTTGTTGAGTGCCTATGCTATGCCAAATACTATTCTAGATTCTGAGGATATAATAATAAACAGAGTAGTTTAGATTTCTACTTCATTGACTTCGTTAGTTCTGATTAAAGAAAGGAAGAAAATAAACAAGTTATTCTCAGTGAAGTAAGCCAGAAAAAGGAAGAAAAATACCATATGATATCACTTATACACGGAATCTTAAAAAAAAAAAAAAGACAAAAAAACTTACTTACAAAACAGAAACTTACAAAAACTTAAAGACCTAGAAAACAAACTTATGGTTACAGGATAGTGGTGGGGAATGGGGCGGGAAGGGACAAATTGGGTGTTCAAGATTTGCAGATACTAATATATATAGAATAGATAAACAACAAATTTATACTGTATAGCACACGGAACCATATTCAATATCTTGTAAGTTATGGTGAAGAAGAATATGAAAAGAAATGTATGTATGTTCCTCTGTGACTGAGGCACTGTGCTGTACACCAGAAATTGACACAACATTGTAAACTGACTATACTTCTATAAAAATATATTTAAAAAAAGGGAATCTTTTCCCTTCACTCAGCCTATTTAATAAATAAATTTCAAAAGCTGTAAAGTGTGTGTGTGTGTGTGTGTGTGTGTGTGTGTGTGTGTGTGTGTGTGTACTTAATGATCAAATAAATTAGAACATTTTTTTCTACCCAAATAATATTTAGTAATTCTCAGGTATAACTTGTCCTGCTCCTTAGCCTCTGGGGGTGAGATTTCGGTCTTTATTTTCAACTGTTTAAATAGTTTGAGGAAGGTGGGACGGAAAAGAATGTCTGCCCTCCTGCAGCTCTGTGGACAAATTCTGGGAACTGCTTCAAAAGTAGGGGGTGGAGGGTTTCCAGGTCGGGGGCAGGGCAGGGGTGGGACGTGTTCTGATCTCACCTATCACTTCCTGCAGGGTGGAAATGGAAATTTCAACTTTCATTTCTCTTAAGAAGCCCCAAGAGGCAGGGTTGTTTTCTGTTCTCTGGTAATAATGAGAGTCAATGTTTGTTGATTGTTCCTTATGCTACGGGTCATTCTCAGAAGTGTATTAACTCCTTTGATCTTCTCAACAAATTCACCAGGACATGGGGCACAGGCAGGTCTCAATGCCCTCAGATCACCCAGCTGGTGAACAGAAGGGGAGGAGTTTAAACCCTAGCAGCTCAACTTCAGATCAGTGCCCTGCACTGCCTCTCCACAGTTGAAATTAAGTTAGCAAACAGGTGGGAAAGAGCATTCAAATAACTCTATGGAGAATTGCAGGTTCTTTTTCCTCTTTATGTTGCAATAGGTGTGTGTTATCTCTTGGAATGTTCAACGACTTGGAGAACCATACTTCTGAAAATATATAATAGTTTAAATATCTTAACTTCGTTTAAGAGAAAACATAATGACATTGCCAACATCCCAAAACACCCCTACCCCTGCCTGAGCCACCACCCACCCCCATCCCCAGCCCACCTCCCACCCCAACTTCTCCATCTTCCAGCAGGATCATCCAAAGTTTCATGAAACCATTTAACAAGGTAATTTCTGGAAGCTGGAAGAGCTGAGAAGAGAAATAAACAGGGGTGGGATAGAGAGTGCCGGGGGCTGGGGGAGGCAGTCTGTGTTTGGGGAGATTGTCTGGGAAGGCCCCTGAAGAGCTAATACTTGAGTTTAAATTCAGAGAACCAGACAGCAACTGTGTGAAGATGTAGAGACAGAGCCGTCCAGGCCCACGAGAAGGGCAACACAGAAGCCCTAGGCTGGAAGACAACAAGCCTGGGGTACTTGAAGGCTGTTGAGGAGTTTGGTGTCCAGGCTGAGCTACAACCACTGCGGAGCGAAGTGGGCCGAGTGGGGCTGGGGCACTGAGCAGAGGCCAGACCCCACCCAGCGCTGCCTGCGTGCCGAGGCGTCAGGATTGTACTCTGTCGGAAATGGGAAACCACTGGGGCAGTGACATGACTGGATCAAAGATGTGTTTTTAAAAAATCAATCTGACTGCTGCATAGAGAAATGGCTGGGCACAGGGAGCAAGAGGAGAGCCGGGAAGCTATTGCCACGGTGGATAAGGGTGGTGGCCCTGGAGGGACCTGCACACGTTTGGGATGTTTGGGAGATGACTGAAGATCTCACTGAGGGAGGCATTCTAGGAACCTTTCCAAGATAGGAAATGTTCAGAAAATTCTATGGCCACTCCCTGGACAAGGACTCCCAGTAGCTAAGCCATGAGATTATTTCCTCTAGGATCTTAACTAGTCTGATAAATTTTTAAACGAAGTAATTATCCCCTAACTTAGATGGTCCTGCTCAACATATACAAAAATAATTTATTGTACAACAAATGGACTTAATAACCATAGGGAGAGGGGTTTTAAAACACTAATCATTACCCCTTGGTTGTAAACAACACACTCTTCTTTTGCGTATCTCTATCAGCCACCTTTTTGTATTCAAAAGCAGTGTCTCTTCTTTGAATAAATATCTCCCCAAGGTCATTATCCCTCCCTCAACCGCAGGGAAACACAGAGTCCTTTATGCTGTTGCCATCACCCTGGCTCTGCTCCCAATATTTAATGTGATTTCTTAACTTTCTGTATGATCTTTCCACATGACATGTTGTACCCAAAGACCTGTGCGCGGTCTCCTCTGCACTGGGCTGGGGAGCCCACCAGAGACCCTAACTTGTTCACTAAGCAAGTTGCCAGTTCCCTTCTCTGCAGATGAAAGACCAGTGTGGTCTGTATCGTCTTGAAGACACTGGTCCTGTAAGTTGCCAAATGAAATCTTTAGGCAGGCACAGGAGTCAGGAAAGCAGGCAATGAAGATGTTTGGCTACCTTTTCGCTGTGGGCTATTTTTTTTTTCTTTTTTATAGACAAGATAGAGCTCTGTCATTGCAAAAACTGAGCTTGTTATCTGCTCTGAAAAATAGGGTGAAAAAAAAAAAAAAGCACATCCAAAGATTTTCAAAGATCCCCAAAGCTCTCCTGCAACCGTTTCTGCATGACTGGTAGAATAAAGCTTACTTTTATTGTCAAACAGCTTCACACTGATAAACACACAGGCGGTGACAGTGTAGCTCAGCCCAGGAAAGGCACTGATCAGTCTCAGCCCCTAAAGAAAACTGAGAAGGCTCCTTTAAACTCTAAAAAGTAGAGCTTACTTTCTTTCAAATCCTCATTTCAAATTCGCAACTCTGGAGAGAGTGTTATTTGATAATAATTGTAGTGCAAAGATTTCTGTAGTGTGGATCATAGAGTTTTGTTTCTTCTCACATTGGAAGATGGGGCAGCTGTTGGGAGATAACTCATTAGACCCTAAGCTCTGGCCTAAATACCATCTTACCACGCAGGCGAGCATGCTGTGTTGATGATCCCCAACAGTAAGATAAAGAGGCTAATCAATGGATGGATAGGATAGAACAAGGGTTGGCCTCTTTTACACTGTTCGTGGGAATTGGTGTAGCCACTGTGGAAAACAGTATGGAGGTGTCCCAAAAAACTAAAAATAGAACTACCACATGACCCAGCAATTCCACTCCTGGGTAAAAATCCAAAAAAAAAAAAAAAAAAAAGAAAGAAAGAAAGAAAGAAAAAGCCCTAATTCAAAAAGATACATGCACCTCAGTGTTCATAGCAGTATTATTTACAATTGCCAAGATATGGAAGCAACCTAAGTGTCCATCAATAGATGAATGGAATACCCAGCCATCAAAAAGGATACAATTGTGACATTTGCAACAGCATGGATGGACTTGGAGGGCTTTAGGCTACGTGAAATAAGTCAGACAGAGAAAGACAAGCACAGGATGATATCATTTACATGCGGAATCTTAAAAAATGCAGCAAACTGGTGGATACAACAACAACAAAAGAAGCAGACTTACAGATACAGAGAACAGACTAGTGGTTACCAGTGGGGAGGCGGGGGAGGAACAGTATAGGGGTGGGGGAGTGGGAGATTCAAACTGTTGAGTGTAAGAGAGACTCAGGGATGTATCACACAACATGGGGAATACAGCCAACATTCTGTAATAATTGAAAACGGAAAGTAACCTTTATAAATTATATTTTTAAAATTCTAAAAACTTGGGGTAAATAAATAAATAAATTGGTAGTCAAGTATTCCGGAAAAAAAAAAACAAAACCAGAGTTAAACACAGTACGCATTGGCTTTCCACCTGCTTTTGTAATTAGTTTTGTGGGAACACAGCCATACCGCATCACTTAAATTGTATCTATGGCTGCTTCGCAACTACAACGGCAAGCTTGAATACTTGTGACAGCAATCTTATAGCCTGCAGATCCTAAAATATTTGAAATATTTACTATTTAGCCCTTTGCAGAAGAAAATGTTATAGGATGACACTTCTGGGAGCAGCAGTGCTGGTTTGGGGGTAGTGTCAGCAGCAGTTCTGGTAAAAATTGGGGCCTGCAGCTAATGGAGAGCACTGTGGAGGACTGGAATGAATTCATGGATGGTGGGTGACCCACCCTACCATCCTTGACTTTGAAAACAACCTTTGAGATCACGATTATGAGTCTGAGTTGTACGGTCCAGACGCTTCCCTCAGAGTTGGCACATCCGGCTTATATCTCTCTGAACATCAAACACATAATGTGTGTTATCTTCATGTCACTGCACAGGCTCCTCCCTCTTTGTGAGCACTGGTTAGTCAGTCATGGTCCCTCATGATTTTTTTTTTTCTGTGCTCTATTTTAAAATGTGATAAGTAACTCTTTAAGGAAATCCTTCATTTTGGAAAAAAATTTTATTTTATGGACCTCAGAAACACAGAATTAGATTAATCATATTCCTCTCTTCACAGCTTGTTCCGTCATTGTCCACACAGGGTATGCTCTTACTTGTAAAACTTAGAACCTCAGTAATAAACTACTTCTAACCAAGAGGTTTCCCCACCAACCCACCTCCTGTCCCATCCAGTCAAGGGTAACCAGACACCTGAATCTTTGGTTCACTGTGAATCTTTTGTTCACCATTTTCATTTTTCTTTTATAGTTTTGCATTTATGTGTAATTCTAAAGAAACTATGCATGTGCACATGCATGTGTGTACATGCTTAACAGTTTTAAACTTTATGAAGAGAGCTTCAGGCTGTATGTAATTTGAGGGGACTCAAGTTTTGCTTTGACATCCATTTGGTTGTGTACTATATTATTGTGGTTCATTTTTATTGCTACATAAAACTCCATTGGGTGAATGTACCACAGTTAAGTCATCTGCTTTCCCTTTGATGAGCATGTGGGTTTATGAGATAATAGAAAATATACACTGGTCCCACCCCCGGTTCATGGCACAGAGCCCCCGAAATTCTTGTAAATTCCTAAGGGATAAGAACACTAGGAGCATCTTTTGTTCTATCGAGGTGACTCTGGGAGGGTCCCTGGATGGGGAATGGTCACTGGAAATACCAAGACATATGAGAAACGTGGAATTTTTAGCCTTACTCATCGTCCTCCAGAGTGGGGAGATGGGCTGGAAGTAGACTTGATAATTGATCATGCCTACCTGAGGAAATGTCCATAAAATCCCAATAGCAGGGGTTCTGAGAACTTCCAGGTCGAGAACACATCCACACAGAGAGAGTGACACACCCCAACTCCACTGGGAAAGAGGCTCCTGCACTCGGGGCCTTCCCAGACCTCGCTGTCTGTAACTCTTCATCTGGCTGTTCATCCGTGTCCTTTCTCATATCCTTAATAAACTGACGAAAGTCAGTCAATCCCTCAGTTCTATGAGCCACTCAGAAAATTAACTGAACCTGAACCCGAGGAAAGGTCTTGTAGCCGAAGAACAGAAGTTGTGGGTAACCTGGGGACCTATCATGATTACCTGTTGAGTTTTTACAAACATTTAGCAAAATGGTGGTATGTTTTTTCTCTCTTACTCTGTTAATTAATAAGTTGTGTTTATGGATTTGTCTGTTTTGTTAGTTTTCTGGAAAAAAACCAATTTTGGGCTTTCTCATCTTTGAGAGGTAAGAGTTAATTTTTCCAAGATGAATTCCCTGCAGGCTAGCCCTTACAAAGCCCCACCAGAAACCAGCTAGTTTAGTCCTCGAGGTAATCATTCTTGGTAGAGTGTTAAGGTAAAGACTTAGACCCCAAGTTCTGTAAGGGTTACATGTTAGCCCCTGACGGTGACAGAGGAAAGACTGGCGCTCTTCCATTTAAGAATGTCTTAGTTGAAAAATCGGGATAAAGGCCAAGAGTCTACCAACTGACAGTGCTATAATTCATACTCTTGGACTTTAATCTTGAACACACCAGGGAAGGAGATTGTGTTTCTCTCCCTGTCCAAGATCAGCAGTCTCTCTGGGAATCTGGTATCCAGCTTTGCTAGATTATGGGTGGAATGCCCAGAGTGCTATGGACAACGGGTTGGGGGTGGGGCAGGCACATACACCTCTTACTACTGTTAAACTCATGGGTATCCTCCCAGTGGTGTTCCAGAAACAGTTGTGTGCTTCTCAGTTTTGCTCCTGCATTCTTTTTTGTTGATTTTAGTGTACATGTATACTCCTTTCTTTCTACATTATTTGGGCTATTCATTTGTCCTTTTGACTTAAGACAGATACCTAGTTCACCCATTGAAATGCTTTCTTCTTTTTTAATGCAAGTCCTCAAGTTTATAAATTTCTCTTGAAGCCCCACAGATTTTGTAATCAGTATTTTTCTTACCATTTGGTTCTAGACAATTTTTTTTTGAATGTAAGCTACAGGAGAGTTTCATTTTTCTTTGCAACATTCAATTCTTTACCATGATTCAGGGTAGGAGGGTCTTCCTTAAAAAAAAAAAGTATTATCATTTACATACAGTGAAATGCACAGATCTTAAGTGTACAATTTGATGAACTGTGACAATTACATAAACTCACTTATACCCCAAACCAAGATATAGAGGTTTTTAATCACCCTAGAAAGTTTACTCTGCCCCTTCTAGTTATCTTCACAGAGGCAATAATTATTCTGATTTCTATCACAATAGACTGGTTATTCCTGTTCTTGAACTTCATATAAAAAAAAAAAATACTATGCTTTTTTTGGCTGGCTGCTTTCACTCAGTAATATACCTCTAAGATTTGCCCATGTTGTTGCATTTAGCAGTAATTTATTCATTCTCAATGCTATGCAGTATTCCATTGTATGACTATTTCTCTATTTCATTTTTCTATTCTTCTATTTATGGACATGTGGTTTAGTCCCACTTTGAGGGTATCATAAATACCCCCAAACTAGATAAATAAGGGGGGAATGTATAGCTCAGTGGTAGAGCACATGCTTAGCATGCTTGAGGTCCTGGGTTCAATCCCCAGTACCTCCCTTAAAAATTATAATAATAAATAGATAAATAAATGAACCTAAATACCACCCCCTCCCAGACAGACAAGAAAAAAAAAGATAATTTTTAATTTTCACTGTGGCTTTTTTAACCCATGACTTATTTAGTAACTTTTAAAAATCTTCCAAATATGTGAGGAATTTTGTATTTATGTTTTTGTTAACTTCTAGCTTAATTATTAACTTAAGGTTGTGTTTTTGGTGCTAACTTTTAATACAATTGATTTATTTGCTAACTTAAGACTGCTTGACTTCTAATTTAAGATTGTTGTCTTATAGCTTGAAATTTACTACTTCATGGCTAGGTTTTTAATCAATTTTTCTAAAGATTTCACATTTTCTTCAGAAAAACATACCTTCTCTAATTGTTAGATGCAGAATTCTAAGCATGTCTATCGCATTAAGTTTGTTAAAAACATGGTTCAGAAAATTTCAGTCTTTCTAACCTTTTGAGTATTCGACCTATCAGCAATCAAAAGAATGTACTGATATTTCAATTCTGATCAAGTTAATTTGTATTTCTGGACCCACAAAATGGAGACCACCCTCGCGGCCTAGCCCATATCATAAATCTAAATGTCAGTCAGCCTGCACTTATGGGGAATGCTTGTTGAGGAAACCTAACATACACCAATCATAATCCTCTAACTCAGCTTTCACTAGCTTATCTTACTCTAGTAAAGAGAACCTGCTAGCCTTTGGAAATCTCCAACCTACAAGCTAATCAAGCCCTACTTCTGCATTGCTTCTTCTAATGTTTTATAAAACTCGTTTTTTGCCCCAACTCCCTTGGGAACCACAAAAAACTGAATAACTCACCAAATTGGCCAAAGTCCTCATCTTCAACACTATCTTCAGCTAAAGACAAAAGGGAACATTGGGAGTCAGTAGTGGTTTGGAACTTCAAAGAGGAGGAAGTCAATCCACATGGAGATGGAAAAGCAAATATCTGGTAAACAAACGTCTGCTGGGTCCTACAGAGACAATGGGACAGAGAATGGACTCTCATATCTAGGCCCTGCTAGTCTCTCTCACTACACACAGCCCGTATTTTTTATTTTTAACATCTCTCTGACGATAGCTTTGTTCCAGGAACAGGTTCTTTATCTAAATTTTTTTGGCAGCTAAGGGGGAAGTAGAGAGAAAGACTTCTGAGTCTTCTGTTCCTTAAAAATAATCAACCTAAAATAATCCTCACGCCAAAGAGACACATTTTGCAGAGCCAAATTTGCTGCCCTATGTAGGAAATTCTAAGAAGGAAGACCAGACCTCATTTTCTATCTGCCACCATTAAATTAGAGTGAGAAATAGTGTATCCCTGGATATAGAATCCAACACACAGAAAAGAACAAATGATAAATGCTGGAGGGAGTGTGGAGAAAAGGGAACCCTCCTACACTGTTGGAGGGAATGTAGTTTGGTGCAGCCACTATGGAGATTCCTTAAAAAATTAAAAACGGACTTACCCTATGATCCAGCAATCCCACTTCTGGGCATATATCCAGAGGAAACTTTAATTCAGAAAGATACAACCACTTCAATGTTCATAGCAGTACTACATACAATAGTCAAGACAGGGAAACAACCTAAATGTCCATTGACAGATGATCTGATAAAGAAGTTGTGATATATATATACAATGGAATACTACTCAGTCATAAAAAAGAATAAAATAATGCCATTTGTAGCAACATGAACTAAGTGAAGTAAGTTAGAAAGAGAAAGAAAAATACCGTATGATATTACTTACATGTGGAATCTTAAAAAATGAGACAAATGAACTTATTTACAAAAAAGAAACAGACTCACAGACATAGAAAACAAACTTATGGTTACCAGGAGGGTTACCACTGGTGGCAGGATAAATTGGGAGTTCTGGATTTGCAGGTACTAACTACTATATTTTAAACAGTTAACCAACAAGGTTCTACTGTATAGCACAGGGAATTATATTTAATATCTTGTAAAAAATAAAAATATAATAAAATGAAGTAACAGATGTACATTTAGATTTTGCAAATACAAGTCAGTAGGACCATTCCAATGTCATTTGAAAATCTTTAAGCTGTTACATTTTCACACATATACTCATTCAACAAATATTTACTGAGCACCTGCCGTGTGTCAGACATTGGTAAGGGCACTTGAGAGATATCAGTGAAGAAAATAAACAAACAAAACTTTCTGTCCCACCAGCGCTTTTCTTTGGAAATGTCCCTCCTCTAGCCATTTGTCTTCCTGATCCAGCTAAGTGGTTGCCCCCATCCTTGTTCCACGAGACCTTCATTGCCATCACAGAAATTTCATTCACTTAAGTTGGAGTCCTTGTTTCCTAAGTCTAATGACTTATTCTTTCTCTTGTCTTAGTCCGTCATTTGTGATGAGTATGCCCAGTGTGAAATGAAAAGTTGAGGCCTTTGGTTCAAATTCCAGAAGGAACAGCAGACCATTAAGCCAAGTAGGGGGCCCCCCTGAGCACGAGGCCCTGTGTGACTACACAGATCACACACACGTGAAGCTGGCTCTGCTCTCAGGCTTAGGGAATTGCGACGAAAAAGAAGTGTCTTCCTGATGCTTCTGCTACCCGGGGAACAGGTAATAAAAACCTGACCTGAAGAATTATTTTGGAGGAAGGGTTAGTTAATTGCTCCGGTGAAGGAAGACCTTTCCTCCCCTTGCACTTTGCCCACCTTCCGATTTTAATGCAGCTCAAGACATCAGATATGAGGTAGGAGAAGCCCTGGGACAAGAAAGCAAAAAGAAACCAACCTTGACTGTAGTTTGGTGAAACTTTAATTGGATGAGAGTCTGGAGTGTTGATGATAACCTGCACTGGACTTTTCATCACCCAAGAATGACCAGAAAAGCTCTGAGGCCAAACAAGGATTTAATTTAGAAGATGAGAAAAATATGTCCATGGGAAAATTGGTGAGAAAGAAGACTTTTCCTTTATGCATTTCCTACAAAGTCCAGCTTGTTCAATAAAACAAAGACAAAGAAGAGATTCTGGGAGGAAGATGAATCCAGTTGTGATTCATGCTGTATTTGTGGAGACTGGGGTAATCTTGAGAAG
Source organism: Camelus ferus (assembly GCF_009834535.1). Taxonomy (NCBI): domain Eukaryota; kingdom Metazoa; phylum Chordata; class Mammalia; order Artiodactyla; family Camelidae; genus Camelus; species Camelus ferus. The sequence continues at coordinate 8,252,414 of NC_045729.1, read as the reverse complement.
ATATCCAGGAAGATTTAGAAATTTCAGGTTTGAAGATTCAGAGTAATGACATGAGAGATAGACATTTGAGAGTTAAAAGCATTGTAAGCTCATCGAAGTAAAGAATGTCAATTACATCTTCTGATCAGAGATACAGATGGTTCACCTCCCTCAGGTGGACACCTTAACCACTGATCGTACTGGGAGGCACTCACTGTTAGTTTAAGTATATTATCCTCATCTATACCTCAAAACAACTCACAAGGTAGATCTTATACCCACTTTACCAACAAGGAAACAAAAGCTCAGATGGGGCAGTGACTCACTGAAAGATCACGTCACTGAGGAAATACTAGAACCATATTTGATCCCAGGTCATCTGACTCAGAAGTCATTAATTATTAGCTACTCCAAGAAACTTCATTGTTCTTTCCCAACGTTCAACCAGTCAGCTCAATAAATTAATCTAAATTCTCTTATTTTAGACACTTCTGGAATCAGCTTGGTGAAGAATAGGTGGCTAAGTTTTCACCTAATAGTTTAAAAGTTAGAGGTGACCTTCAAGAAAAGTGAAGGAAGGAAGCAGAAGTAGTAAGATAAAGAGTTTTATTTCCTTCAGTGTGTCCAAAGAAATCCTGAACTCCCCAAATAATTTTTTTTCCCTTTCCTTTTACCATCTCCTATATTTCCCATGCTCACTTTGCCCACAAAACCTTTGGCCCTTGAGATATTTCCTACTTGGGTTGCCAGATCGTGCTTTTCAACCTATCCAAATGCTTCTGAGCCTTTGAGGATCAGGATAAATTCTACATCTTCTATGAAGCTGTCCTTGTCTACTCCGGACCCCACTATTCTTTCCTATCTCTAAGCACATACCATAATTTCTAGTGACACACTGGTCTTTCTTTTACTCCTCCAAAACAGCCACCAAGTGGGTGTGCCCTTCACTCCTAAGCTTACCGACCACAGTTAGAAGGGAGCTGATGTTGTATTTTCTCCAGTCTTCTTCTACCCCTTGGCATTAAAGCCTCCTTCTTGTGGAGCCAGCTGATGCTCTCTGAAGTCTCTTTGAAGTCTCTCTAAAGCCATAAAACCCCCATTGCAGGGCTCTCTGTGTGCCTGGAGCCGAATGATACCTTTAACCTCCACTCCCCACTTCAGGATCTTCCCTATGCCTGCATTTCTTCAAGATGAACAGCATCTTCCCTTGATATGAGTTTACCCTAGCAGAACTGACCGCCCCCCAGGAAATGGCTAATCTCACAATGCCGTATCAGGACAGGCATGGCTACAGAAACTGCCCTCATCAGAGTCCTAAATCCTATTACTCAGAGTAGACCCTGACAAGCCTCACCGCACTTACAGCCAATCAGGTACTCCTGCACGAATTAATCATGCAGCCCCTACTCTTTGTGTTCACAGCCCCTGCCCCCCAATAAAAGACCCGGCACGTTCACCCTCAGTGCTCACACAGCACCCCTCATCTGTGTGGCCCACTGTTGCCTAGAGCAGTGTACCTATTAAACTTTTCATTTCTTAAACTTTCCTTTGTCTTTGGTAAATTATTTTACCGCCTATGACAAAGGCCCGCCATGTCCCCAACACCTCATTTCTAGACTAGTTTTCTCTGCAGTCACCTCATCTTCTAATCTCTACCTGTTGCTGCCCTCCCTGAGGAATTCATGATTCCAACCTGCCTGTATCTTACTTTTAACCCATTTCTTGCTCAGGCTGCATTTTATTTAAATCAGTTAACACTAAGGTGGCATGTATTGCTAAACTTTTTTTAGTGCTCTTCCCCAAAGGTTCCTTAATGCTTAGCAATCTCTAAAAGTTACATGTTCAGACCAGTGAAGGAGGCAGCTAGATCTTTTCACTGTCCTTCACAGGCCAGTCTTCAAAAGGAGAAGGGAAAGAGAGAATGTAGGGTCAGCATTCCTTCTCATTTGAGAGAGGAGTCTCCCCCTGCTTTGCCTCCTTTCCCAGGCCCACCCATCCTTCCATCCAAATCTGGTCTCTCTCCGTTTCATCTAGGAGCTTGATTCTAGTTTGTCCTTCTCTTTGCCTTCCACGGAGGGGAAGTAGCTGTTATAATATACCAGACGATCTTGACCCTGGACAATAAATCTAATAAGTCTTTAGGGGACTTCTGGGCAGTCTCATGCTGCACCCATCTACTAATTCAATCAGTGTTTTTACATTGGACTCTCTCTGCGAACTGAAGATTGGAGACACAAAGAGAGACAAATAATAATCCCTGATATTAAGGAGTTTATTGTCAGGAGGTAGGCTGTAGGGGGGATTAAGATGGTTAACAGGTAATTAAAATAAAGTGCTATGAGTCTAAATTCAGAGAATGATAAAGTGCTTTTGGAACACATAGAGAGGACACCTAGCTCAGTCTTGAGAACATTAGATAAAGCTTCTTAGGGTAAGTGATAACTGGTTGAGCCAAAGGTCAGTGAGGATTGGCGAGGGAAAGTTAATTGGGGAAGAGCGTTACAGAAATAGTCATGTGCAAATGCTCAGAAAAGAAAGAACATGCCATATCCTGGGAGGTGCAAGCGTGAGATCATGTGAAAATAAAGGAGAGAAGTAAACAAGACTAGATCTGTACTGGCTTAAAGCACAATTTCCTTCTAGAAATGCTTTGGTTGTCTACCTTAGTAACAGGAGTTAGAATCACGGTAGAATCACTAGAATCATTGAATAGTATTGCCTACTATTTATTTCATTAAAGCAAAGCACAATAATTATTAGGGATATCAGTAAGTATCTGTAATTAGATATGTTAGGTTTTCCTGTTTATATACACTGGTTATTTCCAGAGTGTAAAGAATGAAAGAGGGATTAGTAATTGTCAGTTTTGGAGTGAGCCATTTAGAGAAATAGTATCTTAATGTTCTAATACAACGTCCCGGGGAAAGTATTACATGAGACAGCAAATGTAGTAATGAATAGTTAAAAAAAAAAGTGGATAGTGAATAATGTAATAATGTGAATATGAAAATTAGATTGGGACTATTTAAATCAGCCTTCACACATGCTGCTATTTACTAGAAACTTGGGCGGAGGGAACGTTCGTTGATTTTGACAAAAACGGCTAGCAATTCTATTTACCACGGGAAATTATCGCTGAGGTCAAAATTATAAATGAGAATGACAACTTCTTAGAGAACAGTTCAATTGTATTGCTTTGGCTTGATTCATACACCCACGGAGAATGTGCTTCCAAAATATAAAATCTGGGATCGCTAGCTGAAGGGTTGGGAAGGGTGATGTTCCTTCTACCAAGAGCGGAGCCTCCTTCTAACCTCCCGCAGGAAGGAAGAGCGAGAATTTCAGGGCAGTTCATTTATTCTAAGATGACTACCTCGTGAGAACACTGGTCTGTCTTTAGACAGTCTGCTGGCGACCCACCTACTTTACTTTGGTTTGAGTTTCCGTCTTATCTTTATCAAACCTACGTGGGAAAACTACACTCAGCTGCAGCGATCACAATGCAAAGCTGTGAAGCCGACAAGCCGCCTCCGCACTGGGGAAAGGCAGGCCGTCCGCCACGCGGAGGGACTAAGTGTGGGCGCGCGGGCACCCGTAGCTCGGTTCTCCGGGGCAAGCGCCGGAAGTGGCCGCCCGGCGCCGCGCTCCCTCCGGCTGTGCGAACTTTCCCCGCTTCTCCGCCGTCGTCAGCAAACTGCTGGGCGCCCCAGAGCATGGAGGCGGGGCACCCACCTCCGACGGCGGGGCAGTTCGTGGTGGTCGGCGGTGGCATCGCGGGCGTCACCTGTGCGGAGCAGGTAAGGCGGGCGCGCGGGCGGCTCCGCCTCTCCTGGAACCCGGAGGCCGGGGCGCCCCAGGCGCCCTCACGCCCCCTTTCCTAGTCCTTCTTCCAGGTCGCTGTTTAGCCGCTTCCTTTCCCCTTCCGCACTTCTTCTGGTTCCCAGATATTAGAGACCGTGTCGTGGCTTTCAGATGATGCCCTTAATTCCTCTCAAGCTTCGCCTCAGGCACAGGGAGGAGGGATGGAGAGCAAACTGTTGAGGGGAACGGGGAACCCAAACTGTTGGAGGAGGGACCCAAAGCCAGGCTCTAGTCCTAGTAGTGCCAGAGCAGACGGGGCTTATAACTAGGAACTACTTGGTCAGACAATTCCTCGAAAGTCCAGCCCCCTTTCTTAATTAGCTGATTGAATTCCTCTTTCACATAGGTGCTAAGTCCTTAGTGCTTGGTAAATAAATGATAGAGAAACTCTTACGTAAGTTTTCTATGCTTTGGACTCCCAAGATAGAAGAGATGTCATCTCAAAAGGAACGTACATATGAAATTGAATAACTATGCTGTACACGAGAAACTAACACAACATTGTAAATCGACTATACTTCAGTTAAGAAATAAAAAAAAATTTAATTAAAAAAAGATGTCATCTCTAGTAATGTTTTGAGAAACAGCCGCCAAGGGATTAAATGCAGCGAGGGAATGCTTTTCTGATTATAGTGAATAATCAGACCACATGTATACATTTACATATATTCCAAAAAGGACTAGAATATTTTGTTAATAAAAGTAAACATAAGCAATCACTGATGTTGTAAGAAATTCGAGTTTTTTTCCCCCCTTAACGTTGAATCTTTGGATGTGTATTCTTCACTTATTCACCAAGTAAACATCTATAATCCAGGCACTGTTCTGAGGGCTGATCTGACATACAGAGCATGGTACCTCCTTTTTAGGGACTCACAGCCTAAGGGAAGAGATACGTAAATAAATCATTTCATCTGTGTGTTCGCTGTCATAGGGGTGCCTGTGGAGTTGGTAAGGAGCCAGTTAGGGAAGGAATAACCTTTCTCAAAGGAGGTGTATTTTTGACTTCGTATAGGCATACTTCATTTTATTGCACTTTGATTTATTGTACTTCGCAGATAATGCGTTGTTTACTGATCGAAGGTTTGCGGAAACCGTGTGTTTTTGGCACCATTTTTCCAATGGCATTTGCTCACTTTGTGTCTCTGGGTCATATTTTGGTAATTCTCACAGTATTTCAAGCTTTTTAATTATTACTCTATTTGTTATGGTGATCTATGATCTTTTACTGTTACTATTGCGAAAAGATCATAACTCGCTGAAGGCTTAGATGATGGTTAGTCATTTTTGAAAGTATTTTTTAATTAAAGTATGTACTTTTTTTTGATAGAAATAATGCTATCACACACTTAATATTGACAACAGCATAGTGTAAACATAACAATTACATGCTCTGGGAACTTTTGGGAAGCCAAAAGTTTCATGTCATGCTCTTTATTGCAGTATTCACTTGCAGTGGTCTGGAACCGAACCCTCAATGTCTCTGAGGTATTTCTGTATAAAAGAGTGTGTAAAAGTTTACTAGGTAAACAGGAAAAGACAGACATGCCAACGGCAGGCAACAGTATAATCTTAGGTGGAAAAGCATGGCACCATCCAGAAGTAGCAAAGCTTAAAGCAGGTGGTGCTGGGGGAGGAGTGACCAGAGGTGAAGCCGGGAAGGCTGGCAGCGACCTGCTCATAAAGGATCTTATAAATCATGCTGCGAATTTAACGAGAACTTAGAAATAGTCAAACAGTTTCGAGCAGTGGAATAATACGATCAAAGGAAAATTTTTGAAAGATGATTAATTAGGATGGTTTTGGGGCCTGGGTAGCTGGTTAATATGAGACTGGAAGGCCAACTTAAAGGTGATTTTAGTAGTATGAAGGATATTGAGGGCCTGGTCTAGCAGTGGAAACAGAAAGTGGGGAAATAACTACAGAACATACAAAGGAAGGAAAGACGGAAAGAGTGAAAATATTGTGAAATATTACAGAAAGATTAAATAAGGTGGCACTGAAAAGATTCTGATGGGTTTAAAGGAGGTAGAGGTGGATTGAACATGCTCAGTTTTAATGGTATAGTGGAGATAGAAATTGGTGGGGTTAAGGAACTGGAGTGTGAGGTAAGAAAATGCTTTCAAGAAATTTAAAGTGAGCAAGAGAGAGGTTGAAGCTGGAGGCAAATGGTGAAACACTAGCAAGTTAAACCTCTAAAGTTTGATAAGGCTAATGTTAAAATGGCTTTGTCTTCTCCGAAAGTATACTGATTGGGCATTTGGAAGAGGCGGAAGTGCCAAAGCACTTGGGAAGGTGCTAAGGTTTTAAATGCTAGTTATTAAAGGTTTGCTGTAATTTCATTCTACGAATGAAATTATTTTATAATAAATAGAAGTTTGTTTAACTGTTAATTAGGAAGATAGTTTCTTCTCATCCTCTGCATGATCATTGTTAAGAGTTTAGTGTAAATGTATTTTTCATTTTAATCAGTATCTATATTTAATCAATATTTAATCAAGTTAAACATTACTCACCACTACTCCATAAACATGACCATAACCCAGGATAATGGAGACCTTTAGATGAAGAACAGTGAGTTTTTACAGTAAGGCATATTAATAACATCATTAAAATTGCATTATCCCTGTTCTCCCCCCCACCATGCCATAGTGCTAATACTTAAAGTTATTTATCATATTTTTCCTACTTTTTAAAAAATAAGTTGGCGATTCACTTTCCATCAGAAGATATTCTCCTGATAACAGCTTCTCCTGTTATTAAAGCGGTCACAAATTTCAAGCAGGTAAGAACCTTTGTATAACTTTCTTAGTATTAATTTTTAAAAACTGCAATAACTTGCATAACAGTGTAATTGTAGGACTTAATTGTTGAAGATGACAAATTTTTTTGATACTCATTTAAAATCATAACTCAAAGTTTAGAATTATTCAGATTGAATACCAAAAGCGCCCAGAATGATATTGAATTTCTAGTTTCCTCTTTTCTCCCACTTTTTCTTCCACTCAGAATTACTTTTCAGAAAATTTAAAATAAGATTCTTTTGAGGAAAGATGTTATACAAATCTAAACATGAATGCAAATATACATGTAAGTGTGTGTGTTTATTGTGAGTGTGTGTGTTTACAAACCAGAAGAAAAATGCTTCTGAGCCAAGTTTACACTTGCTGATAATTAATGTTTCAGTTGTGTAATAAGCATCTCAAAACACTTTGTAGTTCCGTAAATTTATTTTACACATTTTAACATTGTAACAGGACTCTAAGGTCATTTTGGCTATAGTATAGAAAAGTGGTCTTCCAAACATTTTTGATCCTGTGCCTCACCTGTTAAAAAAAGTTTTGAGCTCGTATCTAAATATTGTATTTATAAATTATACGCATGTACTGAAGTGCTAAAATTATGTTACAATGCTTTTGCAAAAAATAAGTGACTAAAAAGGCAAAAATGTTGATCTTTTCTTCCCACAATTCAATGAAGACTACTTAAATCATCTTTGATTTAATATAAGTTTTCCCTTATAATACCCTGGTAATAGAATATCTTTTTTTCTTTTGGCATTTTGTCTAAGATTTATTGTTTATTCATATAAAGTTTAAAGCCTTGATACTAAGGAAAAGCCACCGTCTCCCACAGGCATACCTTTCCAGTCTTAAAGTATGTTTTATGAAAGTTCTTTATATATTGTCTCCCAGGGAAGAGATCAGTATACAGTTAAGCTACCTCATTCTCATGTATAAACCCCTGAGATTTACATAACCCCCTAAGACTAAAGGTAATTTACTGCTATATGTTGCTCTTTGTTATAACCTGCGTAGAGATAACATAAGATATCTTAGTACTACGTGCAGCCAAAAGAATTATGGGATTGGGAGAACCAGAGAACAAATTATGGCTATTAACCTCTAAATACGTCCAATTACAGACTAAGAGTACACACGAAAGAGAGATGTTTCTCTGGGCCCTCTAACTGTCTTTCCAAAAGACTTAATTTGGTGTAATGATACAAGAAATGTAAGACTCGAGTTTAGTTTTTGCCAGTCTTTTAAAAGTTTTGTACAGTAGAAGAAGAAACCTTGGGTTCTCGGCCAGTTATTTACTGGCCATGTAGCCTTGGCAAGTTTCTGTATCTGAATTGTACCATTAGGATAATACCTTCCTTGCTTACTTAACAAGGTTGTGAGCTGAAGATGTACCAATTATATGTTGACAGTGCATTGAAATAACAAATATTATGCAAATGTCAGTTATTCTTAGTGTTTAGAAGTCAGAAATTGCATTCTCTTTATCATTTATTGAGCATCTCAATTATTTATCAGCCAGTGTGCTGGGCACCCAGGACATAGAGATTAAAAGTATAGAACATACACCAAAAAGTCACCAGTGGTTATCGCTGGGGTAGATGGAATGTGAGATTTAAAGAGTGGTAAAGAAGGACTTTATCATATAATTCTATATTATGTATTGTTATTGTTTATTTGTTTATGTTAAAAAGAGCACATATTCATGGCTTGTATAATTTTTGAAGGAAAAGGGGGATTAATAATAGTTCACATTATTTATGGAGTACTTATGCTATACTTCTGAATGTTTTAAATATATTAATGTATTTAATCCTTAACCCTGTGAAGTATATTCTTATATTATCCCCACTTTACAGATGAGGTAATTGAGTCACAGTGAGGTTAGGTAAATTTCCAAGGTGCATATAGTCAGGTTTTGAATCCAGGCACTTTGGCTGTAAAGCCCTCATGGTCAATTTCTCAGAATGATTGTTTTCTATTGGGTCAACAGATAAGCAAGAAATAGTTATCATACAGTGTAAAGGGAAGAACAATTGAGGTCATATTCCAATATATGCATATTATTTTTATACATATAACACAATGTGAAGGAGTGCCAGAGCCTGCCTTTGAGAATCAAGGATGTTGCATTGAAACTGGGACTTAAATAATAAGAAGGTTTTACCGTGTTTGTAAGAGATCAAGTACAGATAGTCACATGCCAAGGTGCATGAAAGTGTATGACTGTGAAATGTGCACCAGCAGGGACCAGTCCACTGCCGGAGTGTAATCCAGTCAGTTCAGATCTAAGACAGCCCCAAACCAACTCTGGTGGACCCACCATTGACTGGTATTTTCATTATTTAAAATTCTTGAAAGAAAAAAGTTTGAGTACACATTTTAATCTCTTTGATCTAATACAGGTTTCTAAAGTATTGGAAGAATTTGATGTTGAAGAACAACCAAGTACCTTGTTAGAAAATCGCTTTCCCAACATTAAGGTTATAGAATCTGGAGTGAAGCAGTTGAAGAGCGAAGAACACGTAAGAGGATTTTTTTCTTGATGACCTTTGCCATTGTTAAATCTTGGTGAGGTTTTGCCTGCCTTCTTTTGACCCCACCTGTCCAACCACCACCCAGGTCCCTAGCATGTAAATTGTAGTGACTTTAATTTCCATTATTTTTAGAAAAATTTACACCTTTTGTGAGTTTTTTGGGCTTATGTGATTGGTTTAGTTTGGCATTTTAGGTTTTACATTTCAGATTCACATTAACATTTATATAGGGTTCATTGTGTTCTGGGCCTTGCGTTAATATCGGGAGACACTAGCAGTAATAGAAGGAGCCTGCTCCTGGGGACTCTCAGTGTCATGGGAGTGTAGACATGCATACATTTAATGTATGCACATGGGAAAAATAACAGTTCTTGAGATATTATCAAAATTCTGATATTAGATATTTAGGAAGACTTCACAGATTGAGTAATGTATGAGCTATGTTTTAAATAATGGGTGAATTAAGAGTTCTCCAGATGGAAAAGGGCATTCCAGGAAGAGGAGATTGCATGTTCAAAAGACCCAAAGAAAGGAAGGGGGGCATGTGGAATAGTGAGGTTGTTGAAGGAATTGGGATGTGGATAAGTAAAGGAGATTGGCAGGATGAGGCCAGAGAAATAAGTAAGTAAGATTATGAAGAACTTTTTATGTCTTGCTAAGGAATTGAGTTAATTTATAATCAATGGAGAAGCAGTGAAGAGATTTTAAGTGGAAGCCAGGATGATAAAATAGATATTCTTTTAGGAAGGTATTTCTGACAGCAGTGTCAAGGATGAGCTGGGGTAGAGTGAGGGGCTGGTGGCCAACAACCAAATTAGAAGGTGGGGATAGCAGTCCCAAATGGTGTAAGGCCCAAACTGGGACAGTCTCAGGAAAGGGGGTTGTCAGATGATTACCAGCATCTTCAGGTGAGCTGTAGGCAAGTTGGGAGGTCGAGTTTGTAGTTGTTTCTCTAAAGCAGCTGTAATTTGTGAGTTCTCCCTCAGGGAGAAAACATACCTGTCACATTTGAAACAAATAATTAGACAGGAGGAAAAAAGTAAGAAAAAGTTCTAAGTTTATGAGAAAAATATTACAAAAAATATTATTAATCTGAATCCCCAAACCAGAGTAAGTTCCTAATACTTGTAGTGGTAGTACTCACTCCTTAAAGCACCCATGTCAGTTAAGCTGCAGACTGAAGTTGGCTCAAAAGTGTCAGGATGCATCGTGAGGGAACTTACATATCAGGGCATTTGAGTGAATCAGAGTGCCCCCCTGTTGCCATTTGAACAGTATCCTCCATGAGATACACATCTGGATACGTGTCTGCATCCTCTTGTCCCTCTTTCATGTCTTTAGTAAGTTAGGAATGATGTGTTTTACCTTCATGCCTACTTTCAAAAAAGTAACAGTAACCAGTGAAGAGTTTTTGTGTTTTTATAGTAGCTAAATATGGATTATTTTTAAAATTTGGTCAGTGTCTATAATTAACTCTTTGTTAGTTAAAATTCTCACCAGATTATCTAAAGGAAGACTCACATAAAATTTCTGTATGATTATACTGTGTTGGATTATCAGTTTTATGTGTTTGTCATGCAGAGTTAAAATGGGTATCAAATGTCTCATTGGGTGTGGAGGTACTATTTGCCAACTTTTATAAATCAAAACACATGACACAGACTTGAACCCCCTAAACCATTCCAGCAAAGTCTAGCATCTGTCAAAGGAGCATATGCTTATGTATATCTGCTTTCTAAATGCTACTACTTATATGTAGCTATTCATTCGAGGTTAAGGAAAAGAAACAATGGATCTCTAACATGTACTTTTAGATTCATCTAAATTAAAGAGCATGTAGTTTGCTGGTAAAGTAATTGTTATTTCTATTTAAGAATATAGATACTGTTTTTTAGCACCAATTTTTTTAGATTAAGCAGGCACATTGTGACCTTTTCTACCACACACTACTCCCCTGTGCCTATCACAGATATTATGGTATGATAACGATTAGATTCACTAGATCTTCTTAGAGTAACATCCATCGAGATCAGAAATGATCATCAAATCAATGTTCATCAGAATACTCAATTAAAAAATTTCTGTGTGTTTAGTTTTTAATCTGAGGTCAGCATGCTTTTCCAAACATCATGAGATTCCTTAAGTTTTATACAAAATTTTGTTGGAATGTACTTTTTTTTTCCATGGGAGAAAAAAAGTAAGAAATCTGGTTTTCATCAGATTTTTTAAATGGTTCATGGCCCTAATATGATTAAGAATCACTCGATTGGATTGGAGAATGCATTCTCGTGCTGAAGCTTTGTCATAAGTATTGGCTGCCACCAAGAGGCAGCCTTAATGTATTTTTTGCTTTTGTCTTATTGAATATTTAAAGTGAAATTGTACCCGCGTGTAAATGTTATGGCTCTCCCCTTCATTGCTCTATGGTTTTACAGTGCGTTTTAACTGAAGATGGCAATCAGCATTTGTATAAGAAACTCTGTCTGTGTGCTGGAGCTAAACCGAAGTTGATACGTGAAGGAAATCCTTATGTATTAGGAATCCGCGATACAGACAGTGCTCAGGTAACATCTGACATTGGGTTGTGGGAAAAAAACATGAAGATTTCTTAGACTTTATATTTGAATCAAAGTATTCCACTGAAAATGTTAATGCCTAAACTGTAGGAGCAGAAGGAAGGTTTTTTGCTTCATGAGCCATAAACCAAAAAGTAGTTATCATGTTTTATTACTGCCAATTTGAGTTGAGTTTTAGCTGATACTTTATCTTATTTATTAATTCATGTTCTTTGCATTATGTGATCTCCCAGATATGATAACTATGCTAAAGGTGACAACTTACATTGTATACACATTCATTACTCTACTCTGACCGAGAATATGTGATTTGCCACCTAAGTAATGTAATGGTCTTTTTCTTAAAAGGTAAAGCATGTCCCAAACTCACTCCTCAGCAAAGAAATTAATATTGCAGAGGTCTTTCTGATACAGAATCATGACTGAATCCTAGAACTGAAGAAGACACTTGGTTTATTGTTCTGCTCAAGAACAGTGATAAACTGTCCCAAGAAGGTGAAACTCTATCTGCAGAACCTTAGGCAGCTTCCTGTGGTCATTTACTTCAGGGGTTATTGACCCTGACTGCTCAGGAACTCTAGGTTTCCAGACACAGTGCTCTTGCCTCAGGTCATTGTTGTTGCTCTGTCCCATGACATGATAATTTTACATTTATATAATGAGGTTTTATGGTCTTGATAATATTTTCTTTGAGCTCGTTCTTAATTAGATAGGAATTCAGAGAATACTAGAAGGACTGGTTATCTTCTTGTAAACATTTTAGGTTCATATTATCAAAGATTGAGTTTATAGGTATGTTCCAAAGAGGTCACCTACATACATACACTCATTGAATCCTCCTGATGATCCTGTGTGACAGGCATTACTCGCACTCTGCAGAGAGGAAGTGGAGATGGAGGGACGAAGCCAGTTACCTGCACTAAAGTGGGTACTAAGCGGACCAGAGGTGTGAGCTCATGACATTCACCTCCATGGCCAGTGCTCTTTACACGGCTTTCTTAAATTACCTACTGCCTTCAGTGAAAGACAGACTAAAATTAACTTCGGATTTTTTTCTTACAGAATTTTAAAGAAGCCAATTTTTAGTGGTTATTTATTAAATATTACAGTAAGTTTTGGGGTCAATTTAATAGAAATGGGGACCTACCCATAGGAGGAGGAATTTAGCTCTTCATAAATTATCCTGAAGCAGTGAGCCTAGTCTCTACTTTGGAAAGTACCCTAAGAATGACTACTGGTCATTTTTTTCCTCCAGGCTCATTGTGATCTTTTCTGGGGGGATGGGGGTGGAAGCATCAATTAGCTGTCTTATAATGGGAATAACACTTTTTCAATAAATTGTAGGCATTATTGTGTGCCTGCTACTCCTAACGGCTGTATCTATATGATCTCACTTACTGGTTACGGAAACCTTGAGATGTAGTCACTTCTTATTTCCACTTATGGTCGGAGAACCTGAGGTGCAGAGAGGTCGGGCAGCTTGCCCAGGGCCACCCGGTTAGCGGCTGCCTGCCAGAGCCGGGCCGAGCTGCTGTGCTGACGGCTGCTCGTTCCTGCCCGCTCCCAGTGCCGACTCACTGCAGGGCAAGTGGCCACTGAGGGACTAGAAGAAAAGCAAGAATCCTGTGTCCGACCGAGGTGTAGATCAGTGTTGTGTTGGTAAATGGATTTGGTCAAATAGTTGGGGACGTGGTAAAATAAAGACAATGCCTCTTTCTGCAATTCTAAATATAATGGAAGAGGCAAGGAAAATCAGGAGAGACGTTGCTAGAAAGGCAGTTTGGGGTGAAACATAGAGGGGAACATTTATTATATTCTAACTGGGAGGGTGTGTGCTGGCGGAGTGGGAAGTGAAGTTTATTAGTTTATTATTATTAGTGAAGCCTCTTGCCTCAGGTATTGCCTACTATTACAAAACACTCTTTCTTTTTGATACAGGAGTTTCAGAAGCAGCTTACTAAAGCTAAGAGAATAATGATCATAGGGAATGGTGGCATCGCACTTGAATTAGTGTAAGTATATATTTTTAAATATTATTTAAGAATTTCTCTGTGTTTCGTGTGATTATTGACAGACTAGAAAATAATCTTGTTATCCTAAAAATCAAAGATAAATAAAATTGTCACACATTTTCAAGAAGAAAAATCTTTATTTTTTTAGCTTTCATGGAATTCATAGTTGCGAAAGTGTCCTTATAAGACATAGGAGTTTAGGGGATGCTGTAAGTCTCAAAGGGCCATGCACTGGTGACTGGCTGGACTTGACCCATTCATGTAAGCATGTACTATACAAAAAGAATTTAAATGTGTACACCTGTTGAGATTTCTAGTCATAGTCCCCACTACTTTTTATTGCTTATACCCACTGTGCTTCACTCATTCACATTGCCTGTGGCCCATGAAACCAAAAATGTTTGTGAGTTCTGTTTCAGAATGTGTAGTACTCTCGGCTCCTGGTTTTTGGAAGTTTGGGGAATGTGAGCACCTTAATAGGCAATATTATCATCTTAAAATTATATTTCAAGTCTGAAAAATACTGAGGAGTGTCCTGCTGTGGAAGGCAGGGCATTGATTCACTTTCTTTGTGATTTTAGCTTTCAGCCGATGGCTGATATGGAAGAGTCTGGATATTATTCAGTCGTTGGGTCTGTCTACAAAGAGGACAAATTTATATCAAAATAAGGAATCTGCCAAAGCCCTGTCTTTGCTCACTTACATTCATTCGAACTCTAAGGCTAGGTTTTTGCTGCCCCCTGCCTGTTTAGAGGACAGTGAGCCCCAGTGGAAGTCTGTAAGAGTTCTTCAATTGCCTGAGTACTAGGAGTGGCAGTCACTATTGTAGTTATGAAGGTTGTGGCCTTGTATGGAGAAATGCAGAGAAAAAACTGGAGAGTCAGCACCAGCTGGACCAAGAGGAGGGAGGCATAGATTTATTGTAAGAGGGGCTTTAAATCTTTTCATGCGCATGACAGATTTTCTCCATCAGGTATCACCAAAATATTGTTGTTGTTGTTGTTGTTATTTACATTGAAAAGCTTTCTCACATTCAAAAATGTTCAATCTCACAACATTTAATCTCATTCCTCACTTTCTTTACATTGGAGATTGAAGGCCTTATACTTGGGTAGAACTCATGATTTTACATTCACTAAACCGTTGGGTAGTTTCAGAAAGGCCCCCTAGAGGGCTCTTCTCTCGGTTTCAGTGCCCTGAATGCTTACACCTTTGTCTTCTCTTGATGAAAAATGACATATCCCAACCCTTCCTGCTTTTTAATAATCCCCGTGTCCCGCTGAAGCTAATACTGGTTTTCTTCAGTATACTTTTATTTTAGCTAGTATCTTTCTTCCAACTGTAGGTTAATCCTTTCTCTTTCAAACAGATACAGTTTTTCATAATTTCACAGAATATAATACTTCACTGTTGTCTGATTTTTAAGAGTGGTTTGAAAAATGCAAGCAGTATTTCCCCTATGTGCGATAATACCTTCGTGCTTATGCATCTGTCTGAGGACATAGTTCTTAGGGTAAGAGGATTAGAGGGTGTCCTGTGAGGAATGGCACATCCAGGAGTTATTTGTGGTAGTTACGGATAATAACTGTGGCCTGCTAGTCAAATGTCAGTATTTTAGGCTATACTGATACGTGTTATGTTGCTTTATTACTTTAAAATGTATAAAAAAATGGTAATTAGAGCAATTTATAATTTATGAAAGTTTAAGCATTTCGTGGTAACTATGTGCCTGATTGTAAATTGAATATAAAGTGTATTACCAAGTGTGTGTGTAGTCTGCTTTCTGCTCATCAGCAGTGCTGTATGACCTGAGCAGCTTAAGGCAGAATGTTCTCCAGATAATCTGAACTTTAGTAACTATAAATATTCTTGGCTGGAATTGGAGAGGAAGAAAAATGAAGGCCCATTGATAAGGCAGGGGCTCCTGTAATACACCAAGAGCATGAACATCAGGTGACCTGGAGTCAGATGTACTGAACGCTCTCTCCATCATCTCATTGATTAGCCTTGAAGTCATAGAACTTGTTACATCAGTCTGAGAAGTAAAGAGGGCAGTATTTTTTTTTTTACCATAAATAATTGTTAAAAATTAATAACATTAACACACAATAATTTCAAATAAAATTCTAGGGTAATTAGGATGGCCGTACATCCTGTTTGTCCAGGATTGTCCCAGTTCATTTGTACCAAAACAAGTATCAATAGCAGATAAATTATAGTGGATTTCAGGGACTTTGTGGAATGAGTGTTTAGAAAACCACATTCTCAGTGTCCAAACCTAGAGATGAAACTGCAGGTGCCCAGGAGCTGTGAGAGGTCATGGAAGGGGTGTCTGTGTACCGTGGCCATGCCTTTCTTCCTTTAAGAGCCTTCATTTTTCTGCAAACTGGACCTTTCTTTGGCCAGGTGGCTTTTCTGAGATGATGGGAATTCAGTGCAGGGTATTTGTTCCTTTATAACAAAGTTAAGATTTTAGTTTGAAACTCTCATTCTCTCATTTTTCTACCCTTCTATAATGTGCTTTGACTACATAAAATATTTGTTACCAAAGAAGTCAGTTGTTAATATTGTAGCTCTATATCACCTGTCTGTCCATCACTGATCACATTGTAACCGGGTAAACAAGGCACTGCTCACTCCTGGGAACCCTTGGGAACATTCATGTAACTGTGTTGTAGAGATTGAACACTTTCAAGTGGTGATATTTCACTGTGATGAAATCTTACTTGATACTCAGTTACATATTTTTGTCACTTTTATTTCTTTCAGTAAACTAGTTAAATTTCTTGTATTATTTAATCTACTTTAACTCTTATTTTCCTGAAGCAGTGTTACATTCTTCTTTATAATCATTGTTTTCTCAGTTTGCTTTAAAATACCTTCTTTACTTTTGCCCTAAGAGATAATTGTTATTTGTAGATACAGATATTTCCACTTAGGCTTTTGAAATTGCTCTAAGTAGCTTTAATATTTCTTCTAGGTATGAAATTGAAGGCTGTGAAGTCATTTGGGTCATTAAAGATACAGCTATTGGGAATACTTTCTTCGATGCAGGAGCAGCTGAATTCTTGACTTCAAAACTCATTGCTGAAAAATCAGAGGCTAAAATTGCACAAAAAAGAACCAGATATACAACTGAAGGTAAATATAGCATCTAGCTATATTCATTCACAGATGAAACTGTTAATTTTTTTAACCATATAAAAAAAGGCTGTAAGAAAATTTAGCAAAGTATTTTATTTGGGAGATAGGAATATTTATTTCTATATCCTTATGTGACTTTTTAAGATTTTCTATATATATATGTGTGTGTGTATGTGTATGTATATATGTTTATATATATGATATACTTTTTAGAAAAATATGTATAACTAAAACTGGAAGTTTAAAGTGAATTAAATAAACCAGCCCATCTACATCTCCACAGACATAAGCTACAATTGGACAATACCTAAGGTAATTTTATAAAAACTGCAGTGAGTTTAAAAACAAATACAGCTTTTTAGTTTAGAAGACCTTTTTATTTATTTAAACTTTTGGCTTGTAAAATTCAACAAGAATTTTGTAAGTTTTGGGGGTCCTAAAAATTGACAAAATTTTCAAAATTTGATGCCTAATTTTCTCACCCTTCATATTAACCAGTGTATATGACATCCATAAAACACTTTAAATATGTTTATACACAACACTCAGTTGCAAGTTTCACTAAATACAGCAGTGAATTTACCCATTTTATAGCTCTATATCACAGAATATTAAGATAATGAATAAATTGATGAATACAGATAAGTTAATCCTATAGTATGAAAGTGTGTGAATTATTCCATTGCCTAAAAATTTCTGAGCACAAGCGTAATTCTCTTCCTGGCAGTTTTTATATCAGTTGAATTTTGAATTGAGTTTCTCTCTTCAGGAAGGAAAAAGGAGGCACAAACCAAAGGCAATGCCGGTAACATAGGCAGTGCCTTGGGACCTGATTGGCACGAAGGCTTGAATCTCAAGGAACAAAGGAGGTATGTTTTCTTATACTGATTGAACATGTCTAAATGCAATTTTAAATTCTCTAACCGTTTGTTAAAGACTGGTTATAAATATATAGTTAAAGAATAAGTTAAAATCTGTGGTGCTAGGAAAGGACTTCAGTGCCCGTTGGCCCAGGTGAACTCTGCAAGATACAGAGAGCTCCAGACACACATAGTGAATACACCTGTCCTGTTTTAAATTACTTTTCTCAGAGGTCACTTCAGACACATTATACATTTTAAAGATTATTAGGTAAGAGTCTAAATAAAATACACATTTAATATCCTGATTGCATAAGCATATGACATGCTTTTACTCATTTTATTAGATATTTTTGTGTTTTTTTTAGTTGTTAAAAGGTGATATTTAAATATTGTAAGAAACATATATTCAGTCCTTATTACTATGTGTCATTTCTTTTCAGCCCTCAGTAGGCTGGAGGGGAGCTGGCTTCACAGCATATCTAATTTCTGTGATGGAAATTACACAAAATCACTTTTTCCTGCACCTTCAGATCCTAAGACTAATAGTATTTTTATCCTGAGAATTTCAGTTTAGTACAGTAAACATTTATTGAGAATCTCCTACCTAACTGGCTCTTTACTAGGATGCTGGAATATACCAGTCTAGGATATGTCAACTTAATTTTTTAGTCTATAACAGTCATAATTAAAAAAAAAAAATTATATATATATATATATATATGTGTGTGTGTGTGTGTGTGTATGTGTAATTATCATACTAAAAACATGCCCTTGGTGCTATCTGCCAATTCAGCTTAGATCTCGTTAAGCAAGGAATGAGTTTCTGCTCACTCCTTTCACACACACAGATTGAGACGCATTTTTTGGCTATTCAATGTGTTTTCATTTATACTATAAGAATTATCTTTCTGATAATGTTTCTACAAGTATGTTATAAATTTTTTCTTCATCATCAGTAACCTAGGTCATTCTTTCTGGAACTGTTATGGTGATCAGTATGTCTTTATTTTAGTTTTCTCATAAGATTCACATTGAAACTATGTGTGAAGTGAAGAAAATCTACCTTCAGGAAGAATTTAGAATTTCTAAGAAAAAGTCCTTGACTTTTCCAAGAGACCATCATAATCAGTCAGTTACAACTGACAAAGGTAAGTGAGGAAATAAAAAAAAAATAACCTCTTATTTGAAAGGAAGACAACTTAACCTTGCTTTATTATATTAAAAACAACTTCATATTTCCACATAAAACTTAAACATGAAAAAGTAAAAATAAGACTATAATAATGTAAGTCATTTTGCTTTCACTACTTTCTCTTCACATTTTCTGATAAATTAAGTTGTATAGAGCTTAACATTTTGCAGTAGGGCTCATTGTTTTGACTGTCATAACCCTGTGAGTAAATCAGAATATCTTGCAGATCAAAACAAAACAAAAACTTTAAAAACCCGAGGCTCTCAGACAAAGTGACATGTCCAAAACCAAACAGGTTGAAAAATCTATGAATTTGAACTAAGACACAGATCTCCTAAAATTCCTATTCTACACTTTTGTGAGAACTAAGGTCATTTGAAGAAATATACTCAATCAAACCTAGTGTGTGAAATATCCCACTGCTCTGAATTCTTTGAATTTTTTCATAGGAAAGGGGGGAAAGGAGGTGTTAGAGTTTGAATATGAATAATAAGGGAAAAGACTGAAAAGTGAGTAACCAGTTGGACTAAACTGTCAGTGAAGTATAATCTATTAATAAAGATTTTTAAAGAAATAATTTATAAGTTAATTATCAATTTAAATTTATTTTGTTAGCATTTCTGTGTTTAAATTTGAAGAAATGTTTAGAATGCCTGTTACGCTTTTGCAGTTATACCCAAAACAGGGAAATTGCATTGATTGCGTCAAAATGTTTTTAGCAAATGTACCTGATAAAAATTATTGAGGAGTGTTGTTTTAAAGTTATCTCCTGCCTTTTTCTTTCTTTGTTCTAGTCATTGTATTCACATAGTGCTATAGACGGTTGGTGGTAGTTATAGTTGAGAATAAAGTCTTTTCTTTATTTATTTTTTAAAGAGATATGGCCTGTATATGTGGAGCTGACCAATGGAAAGATATATGGCTGCAATTTCATTGTCAGTGCTACGGGAGTTACACCGAACACAGGACCTTTTCTCTGTGGCAACAATGTAAGGGGAAAGTTTTTGTCCCACTATCAGTATTTGTCAACTATTCATTATTTATGAAGACCTCTAATTCTCAAGAATGACTATTTATTTATTATTTTAATATAGAACTATAACTTAAAGATGGTTGAAACAATTTAGTTTATATTCATGTCTTGATTTGCAATATTATTATTTTTTTATTGCTTAAAGTCCTTAAGCAATTAACATCCCAGCATAAGTGTCATTATTAAGGGGACATAATGCACAATTTATCTAAGTGTTGGTAAGAGACTGATACATCCTTTGAATCCTTAAAAGTTTCTCTTAGAGAAACAATCGTGTATTTTTTGCTTTTTAGCATTTGAAGTTTACAGAAACTGAGGAATATTCTTGTAACTATGAGTGGGGTAGTCATATGGTTTTTGGGTATATTTTTGTTTGTTTGTTTGTTTTTTTTCTGGGGTGGGAGTAATTAGGTTATCTATTTATTTTAATGGAGGTACTAGGGATTGAACCCAGGAACTTGTGCATGCTAATAAGCACGCACTTTGCCACTAAGCTGTACCCTCCTCCCCATCATTGGGTATTTTTGATGTTGAAGTTCTAAGAATTTTGTGGGTTTGTCTTAGTAGGAATTTGATTCCCTGGAAATTCAGCTTAGTTGTCTAAATCTTGCAGCTGTTTTTTCACTTTCCTCACTAAAGATCAGCATGCCTGACATGGAGAAATTGGACTTGTTCTTTTACTTTAGAATGAAAAATTCATGTTTCGTTTCTCTTATCCCATAAGCTTATGAGGAACATTGTTTAGTTTGATGTAGGAGAAGACGGGGGCCTGAAAGTGAATGATCACATGCACACGTCCCTTCCTGACATCTACGCCGCAGGTGACATCTGCACGGCATCTTGGGAGCCCAGCCCCGTCTGGCAGCAGGTGAGCCAGCACACGTGATCACAGGTTACCATCAGAGATTCCATCTGAAAATAAAGGAGTCGCTACCAGCAAATCCAGCTTTCTGGTTTTCCAGCTTTTCTAGTTTAAGTAGGAAACTATCAGTTTTTTTTGTCACACAAACAAAACACTAGAATTTTTCCATTTTGGTTATTATATAGTGATGGAACAGACTGGAAAATCTTTTACCTTAAAAAGAATTATGGGTGGGGGTATAGCTCAGTGGTAGAGTGCGTGCTTAGCGCACACAGTGTCCTGGGTTCAGTCCCCAGTATCTCCGATTAGAAAATAAATAAATAAATAAATAAACCTAATTACCTTTCCCCCCAAAATACAAAGAAAAAATAAAAATAAAAATAAAGTAATTAAAAAAAATAAAGAATTATGACTGTTACTTTTCCAGGCTCAGATCCTCATCAGCAGCGTCCAGTCAGCTAGCCACTAGCCACGTGTCTGTCTGCTAAGCACTTGAAATGTGGCTAATGTGACTGAGGAACTGAATTTTAATTTTACTTTAAATAGCTATGTGTCTAGTAGCTAGATTTGGGGGGAAGGTAATTTATTTATTTTTGGAGGAAGTACTGGGGCTTGAACCCAGGACCTCGTGCATGCTAAGCATGCGCTCTACCACTTGAGCTACACCTTCACCCCTTCTAGTGGCTTAGATTTTGAACAAGACAGCTTTAGATTAAAAAATAGCCAACAGATTATAAGCAATACAAATAAAGAGTTCTGTTCCTGATGATCCTGTTCTGTCTGTCCCTGTGGGAATTACTGCTGAAAACATGTTACCATGGCAACCAGCCTTCCTCAACCTAACAACCCTTCCACCTGGGTCTAGACCAGCCCCTGCCCTCACAGTGCTGCCTGCCTCCTAATGGTGGAGCAGAAGACCAGAGGCCGCTACTCAGCGGCCAGAGGTGGGGCTGTCTCAGGAGGAGTGGAGACAGAGGGACGCATCACCGGTAAAGGAGCCAGGCGGCACTTGCCTTGGTGAAAGCCCAGCTCTGCAGGTGGGGGCGGTGGCCATTCAGGCTGCCTGTGGCGTGGGGGGCGGTGGGAGAGCCAGGTACATTTTAATAGGCAGCTTATTGCTGTGCGTGTGCTTTACGTCCATCAGAGACAGCTCAGTAATGAGAGCGCTTTCAGCCGTATTTCAAAGATGCTTCAAGCCAGCTTGTTCTCAGTTTTCTCTGCAGTGACATCCTGTGTCGTTTTTATGGCCGATCTGTCCCAAACTCAGTTAGGAATTGAAGTTTGTGAGATTTTTTTTCTTTTTCTTTTTTTTAAATATTTTAACATTTTAAGGGTTGAATCTAGGAGATGTATAAATTATATCCTTCATGTACCTCATACTCTGATATGGGAAAGAAATGTCCGAAAATAAACAGGTGTTTCTTATTTTGAGGGAATCTAATAAACCCCATCTCTTAATTTGCAGAAGCAGCTACATACTAGTTAATTTGTTTCCCATTGTCCAAGACACAGACTTAAGGGACTTGGAGGCTGGACTCCACTAGGTGACAGTGAGGCAGTGTCACACCGCAGACCATTTGCGCTCATCACCACAGCCTGCCTGTTCCGCCATCAGACCCACCTTGTTTAGAGAGGAGGCTGAATTAGAACAAAAAAGACCATCACTTCTACCGGAATGCTTGAAGCTCATATCCATGGTTATGGTACTGTTCTTTGCACACAGGAAAGCATCAGTTACACACACATGAGGTTTGAGACTTGTCAAATACCAGAATCAGTTGGTTAGTGTGGACTGGTGATTGCTTCTGTGGCAAAGACAATCCAATCAGTTATCTAACTAGCTAGACCTGACCATTCTCAAGGGCTGTCAAGACGCTGAATCCCTTGAAGGAGTTTTACTAGGTTACAGTGATAGGTTTTTCAAATAACGACACTGAAAATTACGCTGCCTAACATTTTTTATTTCAGATGAGGCTGTGGACCCAGGCCAGACAGATGGGCTGGTACGCGGCGAAGTGCATGGCGGCAGCCAGTGTGGGAGAGTCTGTTGACATGGATTTCAGCTTTGAGCTTTTTGCTCATGTAACAAAATTTTTTAACTATAAGGTAAGACGGATACGAAACTAGTGCCTTTTTTCTGCTTGTGAGTCTTGAAACTAAGTATGGTCATCTAATTTTCTCATGTGAACAAAACCTTACATGGTTTTAGTCACTTTACAAAAAATGACAAATTTCCTCATTTCTTGCAAATCAGTACCCAGTATTATTGCTGGTCTTAATTTCTAATCATCTGATAAGCATTACCTACCTTCTCACTATATGATTTTACAGTTAAGGGGGAAAAATTTCTTGCAGATTCGTTCCTGTTGGTGCATTTCTGAGTTTTATTTGAGATTCACTCCTTCTTTGTGAAGGGAACTAACAGCCATTATACGTAAGAATGAGCATGGACTTTCCATACATATTTCTTATTTGATCTTCTCTACATTGCTCTGAGGCAGGCTTTTTCTTCCTAATTTACTGATGATAAGAAACACACATACAAACATATACATAAGGTTCAGGGAGATTAAACACTTTGCCCATGAAAGCTCTAACCCAGTTCCTTATTAAATCTTTAAATCCTAACTCCATGCTAGTGTGGTCCACATCCTACGTATTTCTATATTTACTAGATATTTTTAATACCCATATAGATTGTGGGGTTGTGTCATCTGTAGATTGAATGCATTACCATACAAGCATTTTCTTTGGGACCCTCCCAATGGCACTTTCAGCTGTAAAATTTTGTGAGTTGATCTGCCATTCTAGCAAAACACAAAGTAACTGCGTTATTATGTTTCTTTTTTTGTACTCACTAAAATAACTTTTTCATGTTTCTCTATATAGGTTGTATTGCTGGGAAAATACAATGCCCAGGGCTTAGGTTCAGACCATGAATTAATACTGAGGTGCACCAAAGGACAGGAGTACATCAAAGCCGTCCTGCAGAACGGGCGAATGATGGGAGCCGTCTTAATTGGTGAAACTGATTTAGAAGAAACATTTGAAAACTTAATTTTAAACCAGATGAACCTTTCAGCATATGGAGAAGATCTGCTAGATCCAAATATTGATATAGAAGATTATTTTGACTAAAAAGGGAATTTGAAGAGCCATGTCAAGTTCTAAATAAGAAAGTCTCACATGGCAACAGAGTAAATGATCGCACTATTAATGATGACCATCTGAAGTTAAAAATACAGAAATATGATTTAAAAATAAATAAAATTCTACGAATGAAGTCAAAATCAGTTCAGATAATTTATTTACAGATACCTTTTTTTCCTAATACAAAAATGACCCCTTATTATGTAAACATTCTTTAAGTATTCTGTGTTTTAAACTTGGACACGTTCATTTACTATTTATCTTTGGAGCAAATTGAACTAGGCAGTATCTACGTAGTCAACAGTGTGATCTGGTTAGTATACCAGAGCCAGTCTGTGTCAAACGAGGGCTGTGTTTTCAAGAAGCTTACAGCTTTATCTTCCTAAAATGGAGCTGTAGCAGTATCTTACTTGCTAATATTATTTCTATTGACACTTGACTCCTTTTCTACTTGGATTCAACAGCTGTTACTATAACCTGAAACTACTCACTTTCTGTGATAAGCCTATTCAGTATAATAACAGTTTTCAAAATACAGTTATGTCAAAAGAAAAACTACAACTAGTTAAAGCAAAGCATAAAGAGCTTAAGATGGTTATATGAACTTATTCTCTTAAGTATTTAACACTTAAAGAGTTTTACATTAAAAAATTTGTTTTCTTTGTTTCATACTGTAAATTTATACAATTCATGATCTCAAAATTTCCTAATGTCTCAAATTCTCAAGTCTTCAATACTTTAGAGATAAATTCTGAAAATATAGCTCCATAGGTATAAAATATTAATGAAATTGTCTTAAACTTTTGATTAACTACAAAAATACTGGTGCATGCATGCATAAACTATTTTCTTGGAAAGTTTAGAAACACTCATGCATCAATTTTTCTTTTCTTAGCCCCTGTCTTCTTACAGTCAGGTTGCTGAGACACATTTGCAGACTTCTTTTGGAAGTTACTTGGACTTTTTTCTTCTATCTTTTTATCAGCTCCTTCAGAATGACAGCTTTCAGGTGATTCAATCTACAAAACAATAACAAACACTGGTAAAAATTCAGCGATTCCATTTTCTCTGGAGATTAATAACCTCATAGTCCTTCTTATAGCAGCTCTTTAATTAAGTGTCCAGTGGTCTGGTTTTTCATCTTCAGATATGAGCGCTGTCTTGGAATAGAAGGGGCTGAGCGGTCAAGACCGTAAACAACACCTGACGTGTCCTTAGATGCATTGCTTTTGCAGCTTCAGAGTATTTAGTTTCTAACAGGGGTTTTCAGCCTCTGCCTCACAGCCAGACTTCTCAACCGGTACAGACCACAGCCAGTGTCGTGAGGGCGGGGATGGCACAAAATCAGACATTAAGACAGAGTCTTCACATTCCAGGAGGTTGGAAACCCCGAGGTCTCGATTAAAAAGCTGGTCTAAATTCTTCCACTTTATACCTCTACAGAAAACAAAAGGTGTGTTTTCTCTCTTTCCTACCCAGGTTCCAAGGAGAAAACTGACTTCTCTCTTCTTATGTCCCACTGGGCCCAGGAGAGTACTAGTTACAGAAACATCCCATAGGCTTGAAGGTATTTTCTAAATATGTGAAAATTGGAAATGAATAGTTACCCCAAAACAGTTCTGCGTGGCCTTCTTTACTTGCATGGTAATAACATGAGCCTCGCTGTTCAGAAGATTAGCTTTAGGTCCTATTTTCAAATATGAAATGGTAGCATAAGCTGTAAAGCTGTAGTCTTCTCTGCAGAAGATAAAGGCCAACAAACAGGTTTTGAGTAGTTGTAGACAACAAACTGAAATTTGTAAAAGAATAACCATCAGTGCAATAATTTTAAATAACATTCATGTGAAATAGTAAAGCTTGTACTATTAAAGTGCAATTTGTAGAAAGTATCTTAGTTTTGTGCTTTTTTTGACATAGTGATCACTTAGCTTGAGTTTTAGATAAACTTTGTATAGCGTTTAAAAGTTCACATGCAACAACCACAAAACCATTTGTTCTGTTGCAATTTTAAAAATGAGAATCACAGAGGCATCAAAGGACAAGAAACAGGTCTGCACGTACCTGAGATACTGCTGTATGAGGACGTGCGCGATGATCTTTTCCAGGTCTTCGCGAGGCAGTGCGGGAGGGGCAACGCCGGCTGCTCTCAATTTTGCTGCCCCCTTCCCCATCCAAGCATCGATCAGTTTCAGCGGTGTGAGCTTTTCATTCAGCTCCTCCGCCTGCTTCAGGATCTTGATGAGATCTCTGCAATATGCTGTTATGTTCTTCCTTTCAAATGCTATAATCAAAGAGAGATGGTTACCAGCAATTGGGATTTTGAAATTAGGGCGAGGATGTCCTGTCCTAGGCGGTTAGGCTGGTTTAAAGTGAGCCGTCCACCAAGGTGAGCCACCCTGAACTCTGATTTGTGACTGTGTTCTCAACTAAGACGAGGTGAGTGCTCAACTCTCTGTCACTAGACTGTTAAGAGTCTCTAAGCCACTATGGGACTTAAGTGACGGAAGGAAAATAACATGGCTATCAGAAGGCCTTTGGGTGTGCCCCAGGGACCAGAGACAGCCAGCCAGACACGACTATGGCAAATGCTGAGAGGCGTTTAGACAGGAGAGTCAGTCTAGTCTTTGTATTTACCTGTTTGTGCTCATTAAGCAATATTTTGAAAACCAGTGTGGCTTCCTAGAGACAGTGATATAGAGACAAGAATGTCCTGGACAGATACTCTCAATTACTGATACTAGCACTCCGATTTACATAACAGGTTCTCATTACCTTGGGCACTATAACACAGTCTAAAAACACACAAATAATGTTCCTGCAAAGTTAAAATTGTAGTGACCTTCCCCCACCGAGGCTTCACAACTCAGGAATGGGTTAGTCCAACTCTTCAAATACAACACATACACACAGGATGAAAAAAAGAAAATATAGCACCAACACACTGCTAAATCAGTGTCTTAAGAGTAATTAGCCATTGTATGGGTCAAAAATAATTCCACTTTGGGGGAAGGTATAGCTCAAGTGGTCGTGTGCGTGCCTAGCAAGCACGAGGTGCTGGGTTCAATCCCCGGTACCTCCTCTGAAAATTAAATAAATAAATAAACCTAATTACCCCCTACACACAAAATAAATAAAATAAAGTTTAAAAAATAAATAATAATAATTCTATTTTGCACTAAATTTCTCTTCCCAGTCAGTGACTATAAAATATTAGGGATTATCACGAGAGGTTAAAAATAAATTTTTAAGAAATCAAAGAAAAAGTTTAAACCCTTCTGAATAGAAATGCTATTTAACGTGTCCTCAGCATAGCAATATAAAATACATGCATACACATAATAGCTTTTCTTTTTATTTGCCTTTGTTTCAAAATTTTGTGTTGTTACTTTTAAATCTGGGAAACTCTATTCACGCCCTGCTTACCTAAATCCACTGTGGGGTCTAGCACTGCCCTCATGGAGCCCTGGCTATACACGAGCCTATAAAGATTTACAAAACTATGAACTCACAAATGTCTTTACAGCAGTTATCACACATTTTGTTACACGCTTCTGGGTTCCACACTTCATCAAAATGTTGAGCTATCAAAACACGGCGACATCTGCAGACACATTAGAGGTACAAATTATTAAATGAGCTAAGAGTCTTAATCCTTACTTCAAAATACAGGGTTATATGTTGCATTAGTTTCCTCCTACTGCCATAACATTACCACAAACTTGCTGGCTTAAAACAACACGGATTTAGTACCTTAGGCTTCTAGAGGTTAGCAGTCTGGCAGGGGTCTCCCTGGATTTCTTCTGGAGGCTCGAGGAGGGAATATTTCCTTGCCCTTTCCAAATTCTAGAGACTGCCTGCACTCCCTGGCTCAGGGCCCCTTCCTTCCATCTTCACAGCCAGCAGCAGTGGACTGAGTCCTCACGTCACTCTGACCTTTTCCGCCCCCATCCACATTTAAGGACTCTCGTGATCACAGTGGGGCCACCCACACAACCAGGATTTATCTCCCTGTTTTAAGGCCAACTGCTTGCAACCTTAATTCTACTTGTGACCTCAATTCCCTTCTGCCATGGAAGGTAACATATGCACAGGTTCCAGGAATTTGGATGTGGAATGTGGACATCTTTGGGTGATGCTGCCCAGCACATATGTACTTGCTTTTAAAAAGCTGCCCGAGACTCAGTCTGAGATTCGCTTTCTCATGACGGCAGAAAGACCTTGTTTTATTGTGCTTTACTTTATTGTGCTTCGCAGAGACAGTCTCTTTTACAAATTGAAGGTCTGGGTCAAGCACCTCCTGCAGGTTCATGTACTGGTTCCCAGCCTTCAGACGTCTGTTTTTACTGGTTTGCTCTTGATGTTTCACCGATGTACTTACTCACTTCGGTAAGGACTCCAAGTCACGCCATACGCTTTCATATTGTGCCTGTCTTTAGTTGACAAAAGTGATAAAAAGATGCGTGGCTTACTTGCTTATGTTTTGGCAGTAGGACACCATCTCATAAAGCTTCTGTTGTCCCACGTTTTCCATCACCACCATTGAACTTATCCTGAATATATCTCCAAAACCATAGTACAAAATACAGTCTGCTTTCATGTCATCTCGACCTGCAGGGGGAGAAATCTTGAGGTTATGTAATCACTTTAAAAATTCAAACTCACAAAAATAATCTACGTAAAACTAGCTGGCAATACTTCATAGTCTAAATAGATCATATCTCGAAATTTCAGACAGAGATGTGAAAGTTAATTTGTAGCAACCTCCCTCAAATTTTTGAAAAAATTAGCTAAAGAGATCTATCAAATCAGCTTTATTCATTAAAAAAATGTGCCCAAAGTAATCCAGTCATTTAAGTTGTAGACTTGAAACTACTAAAAACTCAGGAGGCAAAGACGGATAGCAAACGTAAGAAATAATTTTGACATTCCAATAGGACATACGTAAAATTTCCCCATAGGCAAATAAATATAAAACTTTGAAAAAGACTTCATTGTTATAAAAATACCAGCCATTAAAGATTAAAAATACAGTATTATTAAACATCGTTTACAGTGTTTTTAAAGCTTTAAAAAAATTACTTCTGGATATGAGCTATACATACCTGCACGTCCACTCTCCTGGTAATAATTTTCCATAGATTTACTCATTGAATGATGAATGACGAACCTCACATTTGGCTTATCAATTCCCATTCCAAATGCAACCGTTGCCACTACCACCTACAGTGTTTTAACATTGTATACGTTAATTAAGTTAAAATGTATGTAAAGGTGAATTAGGCTTCTGTTGAAGGTATATTACCTCACCTGAATTTCATTGGCTGACCATCTCCTATGAACATTGGTCTTATCCTCTGGTTCCATGTTGGCATGGTACGCACCGGCATGAATTCCCAGTTTCTGTAAACTGACTGTAACCTGCTCAGAGTCTTTCTGAGAAAAGCAATAAATGATTCCTGTAGTAAGATATGTCCAACTGTTAGTACATGTCTGGAAGATAATTTTTAACTCATACATGTAAGATACTGATAATTACAAAATGCATGGGGGTAAAAAAGACATGAAAAATCCCAAGGCCCTGAACACACCCTGACTTCTCAGTGTGATTCAAGATTTGATCACCAACTTGCTCTACAGCAGAAATGAGCCCTGAGCCACTGGCTTGGGGTTCCCACCATCTCTCTTCTTTCTCCAACTTTATCTCCTACTACATAGTCTTTCTCAAACTGATGCCCCACGGCTCCACAAGATGTTAAGAAATGTGCTGTGAAAAAGAGTTTCACATGCACATGAGTTTGGGAAACACTGCACTGGACAAAATTAAACAAGTGTCTCTATTTGCTGGGCTGGTCAGAACTTTGAAGGAGCTGATACACCCTGTGACTCTCCAGGAGGAATCAACGGCTTCAGCCTTTCTCAAACTTACTTGACCCTGGACCTCCTTTTACCCAGGGTACCCATTAAGATCTCCTGCAAGTCTACAGAATAGTTTGGAAATGCTTCTTTTACACCAACTCTTTGCTTCGGGAACACTTGTCTATGCATTCATCCTGGAACACATGTATACACACTCTATTCCATCTATACTTGAACTCATTCAAATGAGTACTACTTATTTCTTTAATGTGTCCTTTCCTACAAGGAACTATATTTTATACCCCTTTATGGCTTAACCTCCGGTCTTATACACAGTGGATACTTACTAAATGTGTGCTGTTGTTAATTAACATTACGTCATTAGGTCCACTCTTTAATTAAGTGTAAATAAGCAAAAATAAATCAGTTTCATTGCACTTATAATCTATGCCATTAGCAAATGCCACACCCAATTCCTAAGATCACCAAGCAGGTTAATTTTATCATGACGTTTTCAAGCATCTTCGGCCATGCATTAGTATTTTTTGGTGCTAATTATTTTTCAGTGTATTAGTGTACTATTAGTTACTTTTTGGAAATTCTCTGTCAGTCTTCAAATGTGGTTTGTTTTCATATTACCTGATTGCCCCTTGTATCTTCCATTAATGAGCTTTACAATATCCTCAATAAAATCTTCAGTGTTTGAGGGCTTCTGCCGAACCTAAAAAAAAAAAAAAAAAAAAAAAAAAGGCTAAATTATTAAAAAGTAAATTAATGAGTACCAACCATGAGGTCATTTACTTACAACTTTCAAGGCACCATTCTTTCTTGAGCGTAGTGTTTTTTCCTATTACTCTTTCACTCACTCGCCTCATCTGACCCTGTCACCTCTCAGACTCTTCGTGATCCTTATTTTTGAATTTACCAGAAATGAGAAGGCACAGGAGCACTGAATAACTTGTATAGATGGCGACTTTTTAAAATCTTCTGTTGCTTTTATAAAAACCTAAACCATGGCATAAATCACTATTCAACAAAAACTCCAAAAAATATGAAAAAGATTAGAAAGAAAAAAAAGCTGTGAGGTTATTTAACCTTCCAGTTTATATATCAAATATAATCTAAATAGAGAGTATTAGCAAATCTTTAATGGCATATTAATTTTGCATTATTTCACAATCAGTTTCTATGGAGATGTCCTTAGGGTCCTTGGTATCAATCTATGCATTCTGCCCATCCTTGCACAGGAAAGAAGGTATGCAAATTTAATGATGTCTTCTTCTTAACCTAGCAAAGGATTATGCAGCACAAGAGACACATAAAGAAAGCATTAATAATTAATACATCTGCTTATGATCACCTGATTTTTTAAACTTTTAAATATAATTAACAGTGACTCACATAAAATACACATAATGAAAGGTGAACTCTCTGCTGAAATCCTTCACCACAGTAATAAACTGGCATGAAAGTTACATACCTCGTAATAGAGATTGGGCCGATTAAAAGAAGCTGTAAAAGTAAAACACTTTTCAACACACAGTATCTTCTGAGCATCCTTCAGAACGTGACTTGTCGCAGTTGCAGTCAGCCCAATTAGTGATGCGTTAGGGAACTGCCGCTTCAAGATACCAAGTGCCTTATAATCTGGAAAAATAAAATACAAGATTGCCCTCTTCCTATCCTTGAAGGAGTAAATCACATCTTTTAACACTTCGCAGCCTGTCAAGATGACTGCGATTTTGTTTCCACCGCTATCTACATCTCACCTGCAGTTGCTGCCTGGCCTTTGCGATAGGCGGGCTTTACTTTTTTGTTCTAGTTTTAGTTTTATGGGGGTGGGGTTTAATTAGGTTTCTTTCTGTGTTTTTAAATTAATTTTTTTACTTTTTTAGTGGAAGTACTGGGGACTGAACCCAGGACCATGTGCTAAGCATGCACTCTACCACTGACCTATATCCTCCGCACTTTACTTGTAACTGGTTCTTCAGAAATACTATTCTTGGCCACAAGGTGGAACTCCTTGTTGATGAGAGGGAATGCCAAAACATCTCCAGGAAGCCATGCACTGGTCTACACCCGCTGAACAGTGGATTCAAGAGGCAGTGGGAGTAGCCATAGTGTTTGAATCTATTCCAAGCGACGAGATAAAAAGGCAATCAGCCGGCACCCTCCCACCACAGGTGTCACCCAAGAGTGACAAACTCAGACCACAAAAGCGTGGTGAGGGCATTGCTTTTCAGATAACCCATTTCAGGGAAACCATTGTGGGCTCACATTTACCATACACATCTAAATCGCTAGGTAAGCTGTCCTTGTGTACACCCTTCAGTGCTTAAACTGTTTGGAGAAAAGAGAAAAAGAAATGTAGTAGAAACTGCTAGTGTTGAAGGAGAGGGCTACTATGAAAATATGGAGGAGAAAGTAACTGCCTGGAAGTTGTGAAAGTTTCAAGGAGAAAACATCAGAACATCTGGGTCCTAAAGGACTGAGAAGTTTGGCAGGAGGGAAAGAAGAAGAAAACATCCAGCAGAGGAAAAAGCACACACACAGGGGCAAATACACTGGCAGGAAATCGCTCGGCGGGTTCAGGTACCAGCGAGCATTCCAGAGGGGCTAACTCACAGGGCGCCGTGCTGGACGGATCTAGGTCAACTCCAGGAAAGGGGAGCTACCCCCTGTATGGTTTCGAGTTAAGAGCTGGCCCCAAAGGGGGAACTCGGGCAAGGCATGAGGCATGAGGGAAGCAGCTGCCATTCTCTCTGAAGGTCTTTCTGAGCAGCTGGGATGGAGGATGGAGGCCCAGACAGTTCTAGCCTGTCCCAGCTCTGTCCCACTCCTCCAGCCCTTCTTCCCAACTGTAGCCCTCGCTGACCACCTCGATGCCTGGCAGCAGACCCCGAGTGGTGAGAGCTACTCAGAAGAAACAGCTAACCAGAGACCTCGCCCAAGCTCCCCTTGCAGGGCCCTCTTGGGCAGTGGCCACGCCAGGTGCATATTTCCCTCCAAGCACTGGCTGGTCCTCCTGCACCCGCGCTTCAGAGCTAGTCAGGGGCTTGAGGGTAAATTCCTAGAAACATAAAACCTATCAAAACTGAGTCATGAAGAAAAGGAAAATCTGAACAGACAGACTACTGGTAAGGAGACTAAATCAGTAATCAAAAACTTCTCAACAAACATAAGTCCAGGCCCAGATAGTTTCACTGGTAAAATTAAAAAATCAAGTTGTGTTTCTATAAACCATTAACAACTATCAGAAAGAGAAGTAAAGAAAATGATCCCATTTACAATTGTATCAAAAAGAATAACATACCTAGGGATAAATTTTCCCTAGAAGGTGAAATGCCCATACACTGAAAACTGCAGGACACTGATGAGTGAAAGCAAAGAGCATGCAAATAGAAAGTATTCTGTGCTCGTGAACTGTAAAAATGAATATTGCTCAAATGTCCACACTACCCAGAACGATCAACAGATTCAATGCAATCCCTCCCAGAATTCCAATGGCATTTTTCACTGAAATAGAAAAAAAAACCCTAAAATTTATATGGGCCACAAAGACCCCAAATAGTCAAAGCAATCCTGACAAAGAACAAAGCTGGAGGTGTCATGCTGATTTCAAACTATATTACAAAGCTATAGGAATAAGGATAAAAGAACATACAAGCAAAAGCTATGGCTAAAGTAACAGGATCGAATAGAGAGCCAAGAAATAAACCTACCCATATGTGGTCAATTAATTTACTACACAGGAGCCAAGAATGTACAATGAGGAAACAATAGTTTCTTCAATAAATGGTGTTAGAAACATTGGACAGCCACAGGCAAAAGAACAAAACTGGACCCTTACCCTACACCATCCACAAAAGTCAACTCAAAACGAATTAAAGACATGAACATGAGATGTGGAACCATAAAACTCCTACAGGAAAACATGGGATATGGGCTAAGATCTCTGACATCAGCCTTGGCAATGATTTTTTGAATCTGAGACTGAAAAGAACAGCAATAAAAGCAAAAAAAAAAAAAAAAAAAAAAGTGAGGTTACCTCAAGCTTTAAAGCTTCTGTACAGCAAAGGAAACCATTAACATAATGAAAGGCAACCTCTGGAATGAGGGAAAATATTTGCAAATCATGTATCTGATAAGAGGCTAATTACTACACAAATTGTATATAAGAACTCATATGACTCAACAACAAAAAAACAAACAATTTGATTAATTTTAAGATTTTTTTTTTTTGCATGGAACAAGTCTGAGTAATCTGTTTCAGGCTATGACTGTAGGATTGTGTTGGAAGAGCAAAGAATAAGGTTACTAAAATCCACCATAAACTGTAGTTGGGTGTCGATCCTGAAGACACCTTGAATGATGAGTAAAGACAACTTGGAAGGAGAAACAAATTCCTCACCAGATGTGAAGGACAGTCTGGAGGTCAGTACATCTTTACAGCTAAAGATGGGAAGGTACAATACTTGCTAATAAACACTCATTTCAAGATGTAAAGGCAATTAGACTAATAAACACCACCATGGGGGGGGAGGGGTAAAGAGAGTAAAGACGCTGCTTCTCAGGCTGTCCTTATATTAATACAAGAAAAAATGAGCAATAATTACCTGAGAGGCTAATTTTAATGGAAGCAGGGATTTCCATCATGTAAAGCTGAGTAAGAAAATAGTCTCTCTCTGGCATCAAGGACTTTTCTAGATACAACATACCTACCTGGTCTGAAATCATGTCCCCATTGACTACAGCAATGAACTTCGTCTACAGCAATTCGGGTGAATCTCCTCGCTTCGTAGGCTTTTTCTAGTCTTGACATGAACATCTTGCTTTTTGCAATTTTCTCTGGAGTCACATAAATTAGCTTCAGCGTGGAGTTTTTATTTACCATTTCAGCATGAACCCATTTCACGTGCTCCTGTTGAAAGGGAAAACAGACACAACGCGAGTAGAGCGAAGCCAGCAGACTGCGTTGCTAAGCGGTAAGTGGGGACGTTCATTACTCAGAAGCAACAGCCCTGGGAGGTTTTAGCGGGGGACGTTTAGCTCATGGACATTTAGCTCATTAAAACCAAAAGGACGTTCCAGAACTAAACTTCATGGCAGCTCTGTAAGTAGCATTTTAGTTATTTACTTACATCCAAACAGCTGATAAAAGATTAATCTCATTTGACAAAAGAGAGAAGAAAAAAATGAATGTGAAGGCAATCCAATGAGCACTTATCCCATGAAGACATAATTCTAAGTTTTTCATAATAAATGCAATATTGGCTATAAAGATGGGTTTTATTAATTTTAACATTATATTTACAATCATTTCATGTATTTGTAAAGAAAACTTATTCTTGATAAGCTACTAAAATGATGTTATCAAATCCATTCATAATCTCTAGGTTTTATACAGTATCTTACTGATTAAATCAAGATTTTATGATATGAAATACATATATATATTATATATATAATAAAAGTAGATCTTAAGAGGTAACAACGATTAGGTTCTTAGCTCTCCTATCATCTTCTATAATAATTAGCACATCAGATGTTGTATTTTTCCTTCTAACCTAATTAGGACCAAAAGAAGTGGTGAATGTGACAGAAAATCAAAACTGCTTTCATGGTCCCAGCAAAATAGTCTGTTAACTCCTCAGGACATTCCTAGTTTTGTTAAGAGATGGCGAAAGTGTATTAAATATTTCAACTGGACCTAAATGTCCCAGAAATCTTAGGGGTGGAAGTGGGGCAAATAAAAGGCTATTTCCTCAGAAATCGGCAGGAGCAAACAAAAATATTAGGACCTCTGGCTGAATAAATGGAGAAGCAAGGCGGAAAAAAGTTGTATTCACATCCTATGAACTATCAGTGAAAGCAATCAGGAAACCCTTTCTCTTTTTGTGTCTGCAACT
Organism: Camelus ferus; assembly: GCF_009834535.1. Taxonomy (NCBI): domain Eukaryota; kingdom Metazoa; phylum Chordata; class Mammalia; order Artiodactyla; family Camelidae; genus Camelus; species Camelus ferus. The sequence continues at coordinate 8,216,639 of NC_045729.1, read as the reverse complement.
TTTCAAGCGGTAGTGATATCCTACGAACTTGCAACTATCTGCAACTTTCTAACTACAGTTGACCTTGGAATAACTCAGGTTTGAACGGCAGGGGTCCACTGACCTCAAGTTTTTTTTCAGTAGTTAATACTACACCACCACATGGTCTTCAGTTGGTTGAATCCGTGAATGTGGAGGGTTGACTATAAGTTATATGAGGATTTTTGACTGTGTGGAGGGCTGGGAGCCCTAACCCTCTTATTGTTCAGGGGTCAACTGTCCTTTCTAGTATTATTACTCTCTTTTTCAGTTTTAAAGAAGTAAAATATGAGAAGGCAATCTTCTTCACAGACTCACTTTGCTGAAAGAGAAAGCAGTTATCACGACACAAGAGTTTAAATAAAACAAAAATATATGGGGAAAACTAAAGGAACCAGGGCTTCTTAAAGATACAGGTGATGCCAGGTCTGGGAGGAAATATCCAAAATGAGTATAGAGTAGCTTATAAAAAAGAAAGCAAGGAATCAGGAGCAATGAGGTGAAGGAAAAAAATACAGAAACCAACTTAGACTCTCACTACCCAGAGATAGGACTATTTCAGCATAAAGAATAACTATGGATGAGACATCAAATATGTTAAAAATCTGTAAGTTTATAACAATACTTGAAAAAAAAGGACCTATTAACCACCTTTGGGGAATGCTAGAAAACCAGCTCTTACTGAAAACTGGTAAAGAAAAGGAAAGAACTTTCAATCTGCAAAGAGTTAACAAGGAAAAAGTTCTTCTTTATAGAAAAATCTAGTTAATAGAAATAAGGGGGGTGAGAATTAGAAATCAGCATTTTGTACTCCGCTAATTAAATACTGGCTCCAAGACAGGCCATAGTCATTAGTGGTTGCTAAAACCATTAGGTGAAAACCTGACTGAGAACTTGATCATTACAGCGCGGGCAGACGTCACCTCAACCCTGATCGAGCTAACATCACAAAAGAATAACCAGGTATTATATACGTCCTGAGCGATACCAGGGAAAGTACACTCTTGCAAAACATAAAAAATAAAAATAAAAAAGCCCAAATACAGCCAAGCTTTTAGATCTAACTAAAAGTTACAAGGTAAATAATATCAGGAAGCACACAATCAGGAAAAGACAGAATGTAGGAAACTATAGGACAAAACAACTAGTTTCTTCAACAAACAATTTGCATGTGATACAAACAAGAAATAAGGGGAACCTGTGGCTATATCAACCAAATCCAACGGAACGCATGAATTTTATCTGAACCATGATTTTTTTTTCAAAAAACATAACATTTGATGAGACAGAAATCTGAGTAATTTTATTTGATGGTTTTGAAGAATTAATACATTTTTTAGTTGTGATGATGGCATTGTAGTTACCTATTTTAAAATGTTAGAGATACATACTGAATAAGTTATAACTGAAATGATATGATGTCTGGGATTTATTTCAAATAAATAAACCAAGGAGGAGTGCGGAGGGAAACTGAGGATCATAGATGGAAAAAGATTGGCTGTATGTCAATAACTGTTAAAGGTACTTAATGGGTACATGGCAGTTTTTAAACTACTCTCTCTACTTTCGTATATTTCTAAAAATTTCAATAATATGCTTTTTAAAAAAGAATACCTGGGAAATGCTTTATTCTACAGATGAAGGTAAGGGTGTCCGTTCCCAAGAAATTCCACAGGGGTTGGGTATCTTGTTACTAATTCATTTTTTGTATTTAATTATATTGCATAATCAGGAATTCTTGCTTACTACTTTAGATTCAATACTATAAAACAGGTCAGCAAATGTTTCCTGTAAAAGTGCCAGACAATAAACATTAGCTTTTGTGGTCCACATGGTCTAATCGCAACTACTCAGCTCTGCCGATACAGCATGAGAACAGTCGTAGACAGCATGTAAAAGAACCAGCACGGTTCTGCTCCAATAAAACTTTATTTATATACACTGAAATTTGAATTTCATATAGTTTTCACACTTCACAAAATATTATTCTTCTTTTGATTTTGTTTAACCATTTAATTTCATTTTTTTACATGTAGCTGTCCAGTTTTCCCAGCATCCCTTATTGAAGAGACTGTCTTTTCCACATTGTATATTCTTGCCTCCTTTGTTGTAGATGAACTGACCATAACTCATGGGTTTATTTCTGGACTTTCTATCCTGTTCCATTGATCCATGTGTCTGTTTTTGTACCAGTACCATACTGTCCTGATTACTGTAGCTTTGTAGTATAGTCTGAAGTCAGGGGGCATGATTCCACCTGCAGCTCCATTCTTTTTCTCAAGATTGTTTTGGCTACTCTGGGTCTTTTGTGTTTCCATACAAATTTAAAAAAGTTTTGTTCCAGTTCTGTGAAAAATGTCATTGGGAATTTGATAGAGATTGCACTGAATCTGTATATTGCCTTGGGTAGCATGGCCATGTCTAACCATTTAAAAATATAAAAACTAATCTTAGCTCACAGACCATACAAAATAGGCAATGGGCTAGAACTGGCCTATGAGCAGTAATTTTAGACTCTAACATAAACAATTATCAGTTTTTAATAATCAACTCTATTGTAGATAAGGCTCTTACTTCAGTGAAGAGTTAAATAAAATAAAATAAAATAAAAGCCACAGAAGCATACCTTAGAACTAGAAGCATTTAACATGGTAGCTGAAATTCCTAATTGTTTCAAAACCATTAACTGGTCTTCCATAAGGGAGATCAACGGGCAAATCACGAGTGTAAAACCTAAAAGAAAAAGAAATTGACTTTAAATTTTACACCACCACTGGAATGAGTTACAACCACGTACCTTCTTTACTATAACTTGGAGCCCCACCCATCAATTCAGACTGATTTTCAATGCAGTCTTAGCAATATACCACCTATTTCTCATCCTCATTAATAAAGCAGGTAGGTACGAATAAATGATCATTAGCCAAATAAGATATAAGAATAAACAGAAATCTCTCACCTTATTCAGCTCTGTAAAAATAAAGATGAATATCATTTTGAAGTTTGAATTTACTATTTTTTTTTACCAGTTTTAGTAATCTCAGTAAAACGATGTAAATCAAGTCAAATACCACCCAGTAACATTAGGAAAAAGTTATTTCAAAGCTTTCCAAAGAAACCATAACAACCTATATAACCCAGAATGAGAGTTAACATGATTATTTTTGTCCACTAACTGCATCAGATTAATTTATTCTGAGCAGAAATCAGTGAACAGTTTATTGCCTGACTCAAGTTCTGCTAACAGTCCCCTTTCTCTGGGAACTGAAATTGTTCCCAGCTGTTCTACCGTTGTTAGAATCATATAACCTTATGTTTCTATAGTTTCTTCCTTAAAAGGATCTGGGGTAGAAAGCAGACTCGTTTAAAAAGGAGACTCAGATGAAGACCTTATCAAGGATTTCACCCTCTCCATGAGTCCCCTCTCCTGTATTTTCATTTTCTCCCTCATTTTTGGCAACTTCTCATTACATTTAAATATGGTCAAGCCTCTCTCAAATTTGAAAAACCCTGGACCCGTAATTCAGGGCCCTGTCTTTTTCCCTCCTTAGCAATTCTTTCCAAAGAGCGCTCCTTTCTCTAGTTCCACTTCCTCCCTCCTACTCACTTGCAAACAATTGCTATTAGGTTTCCACCCAACCATTTTGCTGAAACTGCTCTAGCCAGGGTTACAAATGAGTCCTTATGTAAGTTAAATTCACTGGAACTTTACATCCTTATTTTATTTGACCTTTTTCCAACAGCCATCACTATTTACGCTCCCCCCTCCAAAAATACTCCCTTCTCTGGGCTTCTGAGAACACCATGCTCTATGGACTCTCCTGCACTTTGCTACTCCTTCTCAGCCTTCTCCGCAAGGCCCTCCTTCTCTGTTTATCCCTAAACTCTTGGTATTCTGGTTTTTGTTCTGGGCCCTCTTCCTTCTCATGCTGCTCTGGATGATATAACTCGCTTCAGTGGCCACCTCCTCACTAAGAACATCCAAATCAGCTACCTCGGATCTCTCAGATCCAAGCTTTATACAAACATCCTACTCAAAGGACAATTCTACCTGGGTATCTTGCAGCCATCATAAATTCAACATGCCCCAACTTATCACCTTCCTCCTCTCTCTATTCTCAAAAAAGTTCTTTCCCCAACGTACCCTATTCACTGACCTGTGTCACCATCTGTCCCAGCCTCAAATCTGGGCCCGATTCTAGACTCTCTCTTCTTCCAGCTCTCTATCCAATGACTACCTCCTCAATATTCTGGAATTCCTAGAATTGTCTAGAATTATACTTCTAAATCACAAAGTTAATTTTAAGCCTCTTACCTGTTTAAAACCCTACAATGGCTTCCCACTAATGTAAGAAGTTTTAAAAATATCTTTAAAGGAGGGAGGGTATAGCTAAGAGGTAGAGCACATGCTTAGCATCCATGAGGTCCTGGGTTTGATCCCCAGTATCTCTATTAAATAAATAACTAAATAGGCCGAATCACCTCCCCCTTCCAGAAAAATAAAAGAAAAGAAACAAAAAGTCTTTAGACTCTTTCTGCACATCTTGCCCCTCACTGCCTGCCACACTAAAATTCTTCCAGGTTGTTGACTGCACCACACCACGCACATTCTGTTACTTTCGGGCTCTCACAAATACTGCTCCCCTGCATGAATGAATATTCTTCTCCACCCCACCCACAAATCCTTTTCTTGCCTACTTACCCTTTAGCTTTTAGCTCAAATGCCAATTCCTCAGGACAGCCTCCCCTCACAGCCCCGAGACCAGATAGATCTTTGCACTGACTTAATTCTCTACTAAAACATTGATCACAAAACCTGTATTACAATTGCTTGACATTACCTGTATTCTCTAGACCAGGGGTCAACAAATTGAGGTTTGGTTGCTTGTTTTTGTAAATAAAGTTTTACTGGAACACTGCCACATCCATTCCTTTAACCTACTGTCTCTGGCCGCTCTCTTGCTACAATGGCAGCTCTGTAGTTGGCAAGAGACCTCACGGGCCAGAGAGCCTGTAACATTACTGACCAGCTCTTCAGGGAGGAGTCTACTGACCCCGGCTCTGTATCCTTGGAAATGCCCACAACAGCAGCATCAGAGAGCCCGTGAGAAGCGCAAGCTCTGGGTCTCACGCTAATTCTGCAGCTGCGTGTCGACTGGATCACTGGGTGAGCCCTGGACACCCTGAAGGCTGAGAAAGCACTTTACATGTGAGCTCTGAGAAAACGAGGCCCACGCCCATCTGCTGATTACAGTGTCCTAGGCCCTAACACCACAGCAGACACTCCACAAAGTCCCGGGACTAGACTCCTGGCCTACAGATTCCTTTTCTAGTGCTTTTTCTACTACAACATGTCTTTTAATTATGCTTCAGGAACCAGATGTAAGAATGACCTACGCTCAGAGTCTTTAACATTCCCTCTTTATATGAGCCCTTGAAATGTCTATTCGTGGAGAGCTAAATCAGCCAGAAAGGCACAAATGTACGGTTAGAAATTTTTTTAAAGACTTAAACATATATTAAGAGAAATAATGTTTCTTCAACTTAAAATGAATGCTCATTAAAACACACCATCTGAACACAACGCTGGTAACTGGTAGCACAGACTTTTCCCGCCTCCTGTCGGCATCACAAGAAATACCTCCTTTCCAGACATGGTTGCGTTAATTGTTTCGAGCTGAAGTGGCCTGAACTTCTGCAGTTTAAAGACATTTTGCAGAACATCTTTAACTTTACCAGACCACGGAAAATCTAGGGAGAGAAAAACAAGCGAAACAGATTAGAACTACTTAGGATTCTAAATGAGACTCAAGGGTGAATGGCTATTTTTGTAACAGAGAAGAATCAGATCAACATTGGTAAGACTTTTAATACTATGGACAATTCAACTTTTATAATAATAATTTTGAGATCAGCTGAACTCACTAAGCTAAGTAAAGTCAAATTTAATGACCTATCATAAGAAAAAGTACATCAGAAGAAAATGAAAATATTTGCCAGCTGAGAAATCACCTACACAGAGGAGAAAGGTGCTTGGTCAGGTATTTGAAAAACAGTCTGAATGTCGATCAGGGAATTCCTGGTGTCACAGAAAACTCAAATGTCACAAACAAAGTTAACGATTATCTGGAATTTTGCGTGTCAATATCTTGTTTAAAAGTGAATCCCTGGAGAAGCGGGGTGGGGACAGCTCAGTGGCAGAGCACATGGTTAGTATGCACGAGGTCCTGTGTTCAATCCGCAGTACCCCCATAAAAAAAAAAATCTCTGTGGATAAAAGTGAATCACTAGCAAATAAAGCCTATAACGCACTGCAATTCTGCCAAGAGCTCTAGTATTTCACGGTTAATGATACACAGGATGCTTGGCAAGATCTTGAATCAAGAAAGGTTTGTTCACAAGGGCAGGAGAATGAACAAGACTTTGATGAGGAGTTTGAATTTCTTTCGTTTAATTTTTTTCTAGTTAAAACTTAGAAAATTGAGTAAAATAAAAATCTTGTTAATCTGATTGATGTTGCTAGAACCATATTTCGGCCAAAGAATAAAGTCTGAATAATAAAAGCTTCATTTAAAAAGAACATGGGTAAAAACCAGTCTGCCTCCAAGTTGCCCCGCCACGTAAGGAGCAGCTAGTTTCACCTCTAAGCTGCCTGTAAAGTACTGACCCAAGCACAGTGATTTAACTCCAGTTTAAAGAAAGGAGAAGAACAAAGATCACAAGGGGGGAAAGAAAAAAAAAGAGCAAACCTTCTTTATTCCAAGAAGCAGGTGAAGAATCACACGCACTGCTTTCCCCGGAGTCAGAATTCTCTAAACACTGGTTTATTCTCTTTGTTAGGACGTTTTTTTTCTGAATCAGCTCCTGTTGCCTTTCTAGAAGTTCTTGAATTTGAATGTCTACTGCATGTAGCTCATTGGTTATAGCATCCAATTCCTCACTTAGCGCTAAGGAGGAGGAAAAAAGATACAATGACTAGACAGAGTTAATTACAACTTTAGGCTACCCTATTGTTGATTTTTTTGATACTTCTCACCATCGAAATTATAGAAAACTTACCGTAGTATATAGCAGAGTGGTTAAGAGAATGTGTTTTAGAGCCACAAAGACCAGAGTTAAATCTTCCTCTTACCTGCAGAGTGACCTCAGGCTAAGATTGTTCCCATCTGCAAAATGGGGATGTTACCTGGCTTTCCTAGTATTGCTATGAAAAATTAAGTGAGATAACATATTGAAAGTTCTTAACACAGTACCTGGTACACAGTTTAGCAGTTAATAAATAATAATTATTATTCTTTATTATGCTGTAGGGCAGTGGTCCAATCATCTCCTAAATCATTTCAGTAAAATGACCAGACTTTGAAGCAAAAGGAAGTTATTTAAAAGTAATCCCCTAACTACTTGGCTATTATTTCATAAAAACATTTCAGATTTGGGTTCGTACGGTGGCGTGGTAAGGAGTCCGTGATTATAAACAAGATGGTATCATAGTAAAAAGAGAAATCAAGTGTGCTGCTGGCACTGGCATTACAACGCCAGCACACTAATTGATAAAGAAGCCTTAACGTATGATTCTAATCAATTTGAGTATTAAAATCAAAATGAGATTTCTTTTGACACCACTTTAGTGGCAGCTGGAAAAATTTTAAAGATGTCCTTGGTGCTTTTTAACAGTGTCCAGTTCTAATGTCTTTTCATGAGATGAAATCTTACAGTTGCGATTTAAAATAGGATGCTGTCGTGGCTTTGAATTAGGGATTAGTCTCTGCACGGTCATGGGACCTGGTGAAGCAGTCCCCTGCTGGTCCTGCAGTCAGAAGTGCCCACCACCTCTCAATGCTTCAAGACCCAGGAAGCCCTAGAGGATGAGGTACAAAAACGTGACCCACGAGAAGACATGAAACACACCAAAAGAGTTGCATTTGCCAATATCTATCACCAGAAACTAGAGGACATACATGGGAACAGGTCGTAAGGCTACTAAATCAAGGTGGACAGAATACAATATTGAATGAAGCCAAATTCACTGGTGTGGATTCAATAAGAAATCCCAATTTAACATGCTAAATATAGTGGCCAGGAGTGGCTCTGATAATTTACTTAGCTGGTCCAAAGACGAATATCAAAAAGTTGGGATGGGACGATACAAGTATAGATTCCAATGGAGTCGAAAGGCTAGAACCTCCTGGATACACTCTAGAGGAGGGGGTCGTGAGGCTTAGGGAGATGCAAGTGCAGGTGGATTGATCGTCCGACCTCTGACTGACCCCCAGGAGGATCTGGGGGACCCTCCCTTCACCAAGGCTGTGATAAATGCATTTATGGGGTATCCCCAGCATCCCTGACGAGCTCTGGAGTGGCTGTTCTCTGTAAGCCAGGAACGACAGTAGAAGTACCTCCTTTGAACTAGACTACCTGAATCAACGAGAATGACGGATTCCAAGGCATGGGGGCTAAATGCTGGCAATTCAATTCATGGCCAGAGGAGAGGCAGAAGAGGTTACGTAACAGAGCAGAAGCAGTAATCAGAATAGCCTGATCCACAGAGATCTTTGGTACTGGCCAGTTGATCCTGGTGTCTGAAATGGAAACAGGTTACTAGATTTGTACAGGCAGAATACTAAGGCCTGATTCTGGTAAACACAGGTCTGATTTGAGTCACCACCACAGAATCAGAGACCTTCAACCAGGTCCCAGAAGGCAGCCAATTCATAGACCCAGAGTCCCTTGAATAAAGTGTAGGCTGGGGCCCTTTGAAAAAGAACTCTTCTACACAGCTAAAATTTTATGCAGTAAATCTTTCCTGCATGAGAGAAACTTACCAAGGTAAACCGTGTATTGGGAAAAAGGAAAATAACTTCTCAGAAATCACTAGACATCAACTGTGAACTGGTAATTTCTGGAGGACTGAAACACCATGGTGAGGCACCAATCAGAGTATGGACTGGACTTAGGCAAGGCAGGTGATCAGTGCAGTTGTGCTCAGGCCCGTCACACAGTGGGCGAGGAGGTCCTCTAACCGCTCTGCGGTTACTTCCTCAGTTCCAGATACATGAGGGCAAATATATTCAGTAACTGATCAAGTTTGCACATTGGTCTCCTGGTGCATAAGTAAGGACTGTTACGGTTGGAAAGACCAAGTGGAAGGCAGTGTAACTGTGCTTCTCTACCGAAACAGTGAAGAGTGCTGTTCCTCCCATAGCCAGGATTCACGGGCCTGGGAAACAGGGGTGAAAATGGGAGTGGCTCCTCTTACTATTACCCTCTAGTGATCCACTAGTGAAATCTCTGCTTCCCATCCCTGAAACTTTGGACTCTGTTGGTCTAGAGGTCTCAGTTAGCAAGGAAGAACTGCTTCTACCAGGGAAGAAGCAAAAATTTCATTAACTGGAAGTTGACTACCACTTGGCCACTTTGGGTTCTTCATACCAGTGAATCAAAAGCAAAGAAGGGGCTTACTGGAGTGGCTGGGGTGGGTGAGCCTGACTATTAAAGGGAATTGGATTGCTATGACACCAAAGAGGTAAGAAGGAATACATGTAGAATATAAGGGATCCTTTAGGGTCTCTTGTGGTATTCCCATGTCCTCTGATTAAAGTTAATGGAACAAAGGTATAAGTTATATAGCAACAAATTGTACAACCTAGAAGAAATGGACAAGTTTCTAGAAATATACAGTCCACCAAAAATGAATCAAGAAGAAACAGATAATCTGAACAGACCAATCACTAGAAGTGAAATAGAATCAGTAACTTAAAAAAAACCAAAAATCAAAACCCAAAAAGCAAAAGCCCAGGACTGGATGGCTTCACTGGGGAATTCTACCAAACATACACAGAACTTACACCGATCCTTCTCAAACTCTTTCAAAAGACTAAAGAAGAGGGAACACTCCCAAACTCATTCTAGGAAAGACCATCACCCTGATACTGAAATCAGACAAAGACACTACCAGAAAAGAAAATTACAGGCCAATATCTTTGATGAACATAGATGCAAAAATTCTCAACAAAATGTTAGCAAACCAAATCCAACAACACAAAAAAGATCATACAGTATGATCAAGTTGGATTCATCCCCAGGACACAAGGATGATTCCACATATGCAAATCAACCAACGTGATACACCACAATACCAAAGGATAAAAATCACACGATCATCTAACCGATGTTTATTTAACAATGGCTATATTCTATATCTACATTATGTCCTTAAAAATCCCATTTTAAAAATCACAAAACAATATGTATGAAATATAATAAATTTTGTTGAAAAATAATACATCTGAATGTTACACTATTAATCTGAGTAATGAAATTATATGTGATTTATATTCTCTACTTGATAATTGCTCAGGTTCCTAAAATTCTATCAAAAAACACATCAGTCAGCATTGCTGCTGGGAATGTAAGATGGTACAGCCACTATGGAAAACAGCAGGGAGGTTTCTCAAAAAATTAAACATGGAAATATCATGTGATCCAGCAATTCCACCTGTTGGTGTACATCCCCAAAAACTGAACGCGGAGGCTCAGGTAAATATTTGTACACCAATGTTCATAGCTATGTTATTATTCACAAAAGCCAAAAAGTGAAATAACCCAAATGTGCACCGACAGACAAATGGATAAACTGAAGGCAGTATATACACACAATGGAACATTACTCAGCCTTAAAAAGATACACATTACAAAATGGATGAACCTCAAAGACATGCTTAAGGGAAATAAACCAGACACAAAAGGACAAATACTGCATGATTCCACTTATTTGAGGCACAGAGAATGATCAAATTCACAGAGACAGAAAGCAGAATAGTGTTACCAGGGGTTGCAGGAATCAGGGAATAGGAGTTATTGTTTGATGGGTACAGAGTTTCAGTTTGGAGTGATGAAAAAGTTCCAGAGATGGGTAACAGTGATGGGTGCACGACAATGCAAATGCACGTAATGTCACGGAATTCTATGCTTAAAAGTAGTTAAAATGGTAAATTCTGTTGCATATTTTAGCACAAAAAATCTGAAAAAACATCCTTTCTAGAAACAGAATTTTTAAAGCAAATATTTTTAAAATTTGCTTTTATTAAGATTTTTTTAAGGAGCAGTTTAAGGTTCACAGCAGAATTGATGGGAAGGTAAAGAGAAAAACAAAATTATTTTCAAAGAACATGCAATTAGAAACAGAACAGAATGAACTACAAAATGTAATCATTTCCACTAACCTGAAATGGATGCCATTGTAAAACTGAATTGGAGAGCCAAATTTCTTTCTAAAAATGAAAGAAAAGTCATAGCAACAATTAAAAAAAAAAAAGTACCGTTGATAATGCGCAATGATAATCTGTTGTTACTAAGCATGGAAAATATTAGAAAGTAAATTATAAATGCATTGACCTTTCAGTAAGGACTACAAGGTTTTTTCCACTCCTAATTTTTATGGAAAATTCTCTAGATTTCAGAGAAGTGTCCAAAGTCACATAAACGTATAATAACAAGTACAAAGTCAAGAACACTTAATAAACATTCACCAGATACAAAGTTATATTGCAAAAAGCTTTGAGGTTTAACAGTTTTAGCATTGAATTACTGTGTGATCTTAGCAAAGTTAAACAACCTGTTCCACTAAGCCCCTTTCCCTATCTGCTAAATTGGGATGGTAGTAGCTATCTTACAAATAACAGGTTGGATAGATTCAAATATCCCAGATGAAGCAAAACCCATCAACACAATACTCAGATTTGGGGGGGGGGGGATGGTATAGCTCAGGGATAAGAGTACATTATTAGCATACAAGAGGTCCTGGGTTCAATCCCCAGTACCTCCATTAAAAAATAAATAAATCTAATTACCTCCCCTCAAAACAAACCAAAAATCTTTAATTAAAAAAAAACCAGAAAAACAAAATTAAAAAAATAATCAAATTAATCACTTAACATTTTACTGAGAATTAAAGGGTTACAATTTAGGCACAATGCTAACAAAGGAATCAGTATCACTGGAGGGGTGAGATTTCATAAGGAGAGAACGTGAAAGGTCAGAAGTGGAGGGAAAACCCAGTTTGTATTAAGGAGTTCGAAATATTTCTGCATGACTCAAACATAAGAGTACACATGAACAAGCGGAAGGAGATGAGGCTCAAGAGTAGGAACTTTATTTAGATTGTCCACACTCTCCAAGAACACTTCCCCAACTCTGGCATGAACAAGTCACATTTTCTAAAACTAACTTAAAATGTTCTCCAAAGGTAGCTTCAACATCACCCTACTCTATCCTTACTCGGACTGCTGACCTTATGCCCTTCCTCACATAGAATCTGGAAGCCACCAATAGGCTGAAAAAATAGGTAGGGTCGTCTTTGCCTTGCTAGAAGTTTGAAATAGACACACCACTAGAAGATATTAAGTAGGGGAGTAAACAAAGGACTTGTAATTCTTTATTTATATGAATAGGCCTTCACCATTTGGTGGAAAAATAATTCTCCAGGAGGGCAGGGATTGAGTCTCTTCACCCTTGTTCCCACACAACCTAGCAAAGTGCCCTGCATTCAGCGCAGGCTCAGGTGTGCCCCAGATTGAGAACAGAGGCTCCCTCTATCATATGAAAGAATGTAATCTACAACCATTTCCCCCAGCCCCAACTATTTCAAACAACTCCTTTGATTATACCGTTAAAAAAAACTGCTCATGAACTCCTTCCCCAAATGATGTGATTTAATAGCAAAAGCTATCTGAACATAAAATGTGTTCAAAAATTAATAAGCTATATTTAGCAGGTCTGTCAGAAGTATACCTAGGCACAGTTAAAATCAAAAACAAACGAAGACCAGCCTTGAAAAGTCCCTTGGCAGACAAAACCAGCACAGTCATACAAACAAAGCTTAATTTAGCTTGTCTTGAAAGATTAACTTGACCTGGGGCATTTCTTTTTTATGTCTCTGGAAATCAAAACTTAAACTGTTTCCCAAGGTTGATATGCGATAACCACTAACAAATTTCCTATCGTTTAAGAAAATCCTAATATTATAACCAATCCGGGTGAAGAATAAACAGTCACTGCCCTCTTACTAAATAAGCTGCTTTATGACAATATAGCCCTGAGCCTCATTCCATGTTTTGATGTTCTGATTTGAGTGCTCTCGACTGGCGAGCTGTCTTTTTAAAAATCTCGCTCTCTCGCTCTCGACTGGCGAGCTGTCTTTTTAAAAATCTCTCTCTCTCTCTCTCTCTCTCTCTCTCTCTCTCTCTCATCTCTCTCTCTCTCTCTCTCTCTCTCCCTCCCTCCCTCCCTCTCTCCCTCTCTCTCTCTCACACACACACACACACACACACACACACACACACACACAACACACACACAGCGTCCCCAAAGGCGTTCCCCAATAAACAGTGGTTGCAAATAAACCAGTTTTGGTGACCAAGCCTCCTGCATGGAAAAGACCAGCGATAAAAAGAGACCGGTCGGCAGTGGAACGTGCCCCTGAAGGCCCGAGTTCCATTACAGCTGGGCAAGGATGGAGAGTTCCATGAGAGGGGCGGGGGCCCCCGTCTCTCCCCTGCCAATGACTTGGTGGAAGGAAGTGACCCTGCCTCCCCATCAGGCAGTAAAAGAAATTATCAGGCCTTTCAAAGTGGTAAAAGGAGTTCCCCCGAACCTCTCCCCAAAGGGTTAAGGAACGCCCTCCCCGCCCCGGTCTCCGACCCCCAGATTCAGGTCCGCTACGCACCGCTGTCAGCCGCGCTCGGGTAAAAACTTCCCGCCACCGGGCTTTCCTTTCTCTCCAGCCGTGAGCATCCACCCTTCCGGGTCGGTCAGTTCAACCAATTGCAAGTAACATCCTTCTCTTATTGGCTGAAGGGTGTGGCCACCATTTGCGTCACTGAACAAGATTACAGATTATTGGTTGATATTGGGAGCGCGTTACACCAATGGGAAGCGGCATTGAAGTGGGGTGGGGGTGGCTGCGTGTTTCCGGAAGACGTGGCGGCTCTCGCCTGGGCTACTTCCCGGCTTCATTTCGCCCGACTTCGCCTCACACCCTGGGAGCCCCGAGGTGTTGTCGCCGCCGCCCTCACCCCTGCAGCCATGATCTCCTTAACGGACACCCAGAGTAAGCACTTGCCCCAGGGTCCTCGCCTCGAGCCCCGCACACCCCTTGCTCGGGCTGGGTCTCGCCCGCCCCTCCGCCCGCCGGGGTCAATGAATGAAGCTCCCCGTTGGGAGCGGCGGCCTGGAGACCCAGCTAAGGCTGCGGGCGCCTGGAGGCCGCCTTGAGGAGCCGGGGGCTGGACTTGCAGGGGCGAGTCTGGCCCGGGAGAGGAGTCGGTGGAGTCTGGGGAGGCGCCCGAGCTGGGGAGGGGGAGCTTTTCTTCTCGCGCCGGGGTCGCGCCGCTCTCACTCCCAGGGAGATGGGCGCTTTGTTCCTGCGAGCGGCTGAGAAAGTTTGCTGCGCGTGCCCGCGGCCCGTCTTGGGGACAGTTCTGCACATGACACACTCGGGGTCCTCTGCAAGTTACTGCTGGTTGTTTGGGAGGCTGCGTGTTAAATGTCACCTGTGGTAGGCTCTTTTTGAAAATGTGCTTACGCTTAAATATTTTGAATATTTGCCTTTTTGCCACCACTGGAAGCAGCCTTTTAACAATCCCTTGCAACAACTTCACTTTTCTACCGGCTAATGTCTCCACAGTAGTAAAAAAAAAAAAGCCACTTTGTGTTCAGTTAAACGATCTATTTCCTTAATACTGTATATGGTACTTGTGGCACATTTTATTATTTTAGCATCTTTTTCTGCCTGCCAGAGTTCTCCAGGCTTGTCTCTGAGATTAGCATTGCTGTTTTCTTTCCTTCAATGTAACATTTCCACTTTTCTTCCCCTTTTTGTCAGTCTTAATAATTTTGTAATTACATATCTGCCAGCCCGGCTCTTCCTATCTTCTGATGGTCGTGATAGTCTTTTTATTTCTCTTTGTTTGATCTGTCACGCCTTTTTTCCTCCTTAGTCTGTATAACTTACTTGAATTTTCAAGATTTTTAGAAGTAAACAGTCTGCTGAAATAAAAAATAGAACTTCCGTTAAAAATGCCCTGTTTTAAAGTGGAGTCTTAAGGTTTGGCTAACTTGTCATAGCTAACTTGAACTTCAGGGGAGCTTCTGATAATCTCCTGCACACACTGGCCACCCCAGTCAGGTTGGACGGTCTGTACCTTGGGTGCCCATTTTGGTCTACCTGTTCTGATCAGAGAAAATATAAGTATAGTCCTTTTTTGTTTGGGGGTTTTGGGGGATTCGTTTTTTGTTTTTTCAGTGTACTGTTATAATAAAACTAGCAATTGTATAAAATTGCATAAAAGCATCTTGTTTCGGTTTACCATGTGCTTTCGTATAAATCATTATCCTTAATTCATCTAAGAGCCCTGTAAGGCAAAGAAGACTTACGTCTCTTTTATAAATTAAAGGAGACTGAAAAGAAATTCAGTGTATAATCATGAGGCAAGTGACAGAAACAAGAATTGATCCCAGGTCTACTGGCTCAAAAATCTTTGTTTTTTTTTTTTTCCCCACTGTACCCCATTAGCATCTATATATGAACTTTATTTGAAATCTATCTTAGAATGATGAAATTCTCCCATAGCAAAAAAAAAAAAAAAAAAAAAAAAAGCAGTTACAACAGTAAATATATACCCTATAAAATTGTGCATTGTTTTTTTTGAGAGATTTTGTAGGATATTCAGAGCCTGTTTACTTTATGGTGCACAGTGCTCTGTTCCCAGAATTTAAAGTCCAAAGAATTTAGCAGAATTGTATAAATTGATAGAATTTATGTCTAATACTACTAATTACTCAAGGAAGTACTTAATCTCTATATAGTTTTCCTATCTTAACTGTTAATACTCCTATCTGAGCTTGCGGTTATTACATTGATAAAAATATGAATTATTTATCCTGTGCATAGATTTTCTCTTCTATCGGAGTCTTATAGGGTGAAGTGCATGATGTACATCCTTCCAAAAACCAAAACAAGGGGTTGGGTTGGAATATGGGCAGAATAGGAAGCATTCTCCTCACTTCATTAAACTGATGAAGAGGATGATTATACTCTTTGCTGTTTGTTTGCCAGATGTTTTAGATAGGACAGTGGATGGGAACACAAAATGATTAGTGAACCAAAAGCTCTTTGGATTTCAAATTGTGTTCATGTGTGTGTTTAACTGTAGGGATTGGCCATCATTCATGTGATTTGCCAAGATTAGTCTGGGATCCTGATTCTGGGAGAGGGTGACCAAGTACTGATGAGAATAGAGTAAATAGCAATTCCTGATTGTTTTAAGGGGTTTTATACTTGCACTCCCAGCCCCAGCCCCCCAGCCCCCAAAAAACCCAGAATCTTCATTGGTAGGTTGGAGTCGAGTAGTTCCTATGCTGCCTTGAGCTCTTTACTTCATTATGTCACATTACCTGAAGTTCTACCATGATATTCAAGTGAGTTCTTTATTATGATGTTTTTTCTTTTTTAAAGGGCATTGTAAGAAAGACAAATGCTGCCTTAGAATATCTTAAATAAGATACCAAAAAATGCTAACAGTGACTGTCATTGGACTCAGCGTATCTTTTAAGCATGAAAAATATGAGCCTCCAATTTTCATAGCAGTTTGTGGAATACACTTAGCAGTATATTTATGGACAGGCACCTGAATTCTTTTAGACTAACTTTCAGAGTAAAGGATAGCTGGAACAGAAGGCAGTAGTTAACTGTAAATTGAGAAGGTGAAGGCTGTTGAAAAAGGCATATGATAGAAATTTTCAACTCATCAGAACATTTTACATGCCTTAAATTTTGAAGTAGCTGTGACCTAGATTTTAGCTTTCTGGAGCCGAGGCAAAAAAGTTAAGTAACAGATCAAAAATCACTATTGTGTATTTAAAATTATGTTTCCAAAAATATGGTGGCTTCTGCTCTGATTCATTATTTTATGTAGATAGTGTTGACGGGTAAAATAAGGGTTGGTGACTATTTCCTGAAAACAAACCTAAAATGATCAAGGAAATAATTCGGTGGATTGTGCTTTGTAACATTAACAGAGCAGTGCAACTGTAACCTTAGAGAGTTAAGACTCTTCAGACTTAAAGGTAAGTCTGGAGTGTAAAGGCAGTAAAATTATTAGTTTTATCTAAAGGGCAACCATAGGCTTAAAAAGCTTATACTTTGTCCATCACTCTGTATTCAGTACCTAGGACAGTTGTTGCCATCTAGGAGTTGGTCAACAATTCTTTGTTTTTGAATGAAAGAGTGAAAACCCAGAATATTAATATTAGGTAAAACCATTTGAAATGTTGGAGAGGTGATTTTAGGAATATAACACTAAATATGTGAATGGATTCATAGTTGAGATAAGTTTGTAGAAGATAAATCATAAGCTGTCAGGATGTTAAAAGTGATGCCTAACTTGAAAGTTCACTGTTAAGGAGACAGCTGCTTAATTCTCAGAATCTTTCCTGTTGCCATTGTAAGAGGCAGGGGGTAACTGAGTGAGGTCTGTTGTGACCTCTTGTAGCATTTCTAGTAGGTTAAGGAAGGAATTTGTTTTAAGAGAGGAAAGAAGGAGCTGCGGGTATTGTGCATATAAATGCTAGTTGTGGACTGCGAAAGGAGAAAAGGAGACTAAACGTAAACCCGCATATGTATGTCTGGTGCCAGAAGGGTTCTTGGGAGGGAAAAAACATAACCAAAGGTTTAGAATCCTGATTCATCTTTCTCTATTGTGAGTATATTTGTGAGAAATGCTATCTCTCATATAAGTATTAGAGATTTCCATTCATATTTTAAATTGAGGGTAATTTGCTGATGTTAATATAATTTGTTATAGGTCTTAATGAATGTCATTATAAACTTAACCTGCAGTGCTGGGGTCCTGTTTCTTTATATGGGTCAAAAGGAAAACTGAAAATTTTTTCTTAGGTAGTTAACAGTGATCTTAACGTAACTTTGATGTTTCTCTACCCTTAACCATGTAACTTGCATTGCAGAGATCGGAATGGGGTTAACGGGGTTTGGAGTGTTTTTCCTGTTCTTTGGAATGATTCTCTTTTTTGACAAAGCACTACTGGCTATCGGAAATGTGAGTTTTTCAATATATTTTTGAAAATTCATAAGGAAATTTTAACTACAAATGAATTATTGCCTGCTATTAAGTTTGGGGGAAATAATTCACTGTTGCTCGTGTGAAGATTCCTGTTACACTCTCTTGTTTCCATCAGGGATGAAACCTGTCACCTTTCTGTTTAAGTAAAAGGTAAACGCTTAATGAGGTTTTCTAATTTCATAACTGCTCTGTTGAGGGTTTGATATGTGATGTATAATAGATTAAATTAAGACTACCTCTAAATAGGAGCTCAAAATAGATGACTTAAGAGCCCCATGTCTTGGTAAATTTGTTAACATGTTTTGACTTTATACCTCTGAGATTTAACATTTGCTTCAATAGCATAAAATGAACAGATTTTTAAAAACCACTTAACCCTTTAAAAAATAGATATCACTGTTAATATTTGACTTGCTAAGAAAAGTGTGTATATTGTTTATATGGAATGTTTACTCTGTTGTCCATGTGTGACGGTTGTGCAAGAGTTCTAGAAAATAATAACCCTTCTCAGAGGCCAGTAGAGTCACTGAATAATGATTAAATATTTTTGAAGTGTATATTAACATCAGGCTATTAATTGGACATTGGAAAATATAAAGAATAACAAAATTGTTCAAAATTGAGGTTTTGATAAACAGTAATATAAACAGTATTGGTATCTCAGAATGTGAAGCTTAACCATGAGTCTTAATAAATATTTGTGAAATACTTTTTACTAAAGAATTGTAATGAAGAAAGGCAAACATTTGGGAATAAAACCTGGGGAAATGCAAGCTTTTAATAGATCACCAGTTTTTGTCCATTGTCTGAAAACATGCAAACTATATAAGTACACCCGAGAACGCATGGCTGTATTTCATTGCTGCTGCTACCAGATTTCTGGAGTTAATAAAACTAGGCTCTTCTTGCTGGCTTTGCATGGTTTCTTCTACCACCAACTTGGCCATGTCAGTATGTCTCCCATCCCATCCCTAGGAACTCCTGTAGCCCCCATGATGCTTTTAGAACCAGGAGTACCTTCAGGTGACACATTTTTGGGCAGCTCTTTTGCCTTGCCGCTCACTCATCTGCTTGACTAAGTCATCTCCCTCTAGCCAAACCTGGGGAAACCACTGCAGATGCGGGTGCCCACTGGTAACACCTGATCTTTCTTTGTTTCTCTTCCTCATGTCATCAGGCTAGAAGGGGGCTGACAGGAGTGGGTTACAACTGCAGCGGCAGCACAGTTCCACCTCTTGGTGTGCATTGTAGTTTTCTCCAGCCAGTTCCCCACATTAAAAGCCACACATCCTACTTTTTATTATATTTAGCTTTGACCTTACTTTTCAGATTTATGCAGTGCATTTCACTGCTTCTTCTATGTCGCATTTCCTTTCTCTTCTAGGTCTTATTTGTGGCTGGCTTGGCTTTTGTAATTGGTTTAGAAAGAACATTCAGATTCTTCTTCCAAAAACATAAAATGAAAGCGACGGGGTTCTTCCTGGGCGGTGTATTTGTAGTCCTCATTGGTTGGCCTTTGATAGGCATGATCTTCGAAATTTATGGATTCTTTCTCTTGTTCAGGTAAGGCAACCATTTTATTTTATTTTTTTCTCTTTCAGTAAACCATTAAGTCCAATACTTATTACAGAAACCCAGATGTGTTTGTTAAATGTAGATTGCCTATGTAAGGATATAAATTATCTTGTCTTTTCTTTTTTAAAATTTTTTATTGAAGTATAATTGGTTTACAGTGTTTCCGGTATACAGGAATGTGATTCACTTACACACATACATACATATCCTTTTTCAGATTCTTCTCCATTAGAGGTTATTATAGATATTGAATATAGTTCCCTGTGCTATACAGTAGGTCCTTGTTGTTTATCTGCTTTATATATAGTAGTTTGTATCTGCTAATCCCAAATTCCTAATTTATTGCCCCCCCATAATGTATTTTCAATGCAATAAAATTCATTTTGTTGGCATTTTAAGGCACTCTCTTTATGTTCGCCATTTTTATCAACTACACAGTGATAGATAACATAGCTCGATCCAGCACTTTAATTCTTAGAACTTGATGTGCAATAGCCACTGCCACTTGCTGACACTTCCTTTAGTGCATATAGATGTTAGAAAATTTTGCAGCAAATACATCATGGGAGGTTTTGATCAGTCAATATTTTACAAATGCCACTTCCCAAGTAAATAATAGTACGCAATGTGAGAGAATCCTTGTAAGTAAAGTCGGTTTGATTATTTTTTCAAAAAATGTGTGTCATTTGCCTTCTGTCTGCCAAGCCCCATATTGCCCTCAGGAGACACCAGAATGAATTAAGTGCCAAATCCGCTTTTGAGAATCTCTCATTGCTGTGTGGGAAACAGACTGTAAAGACACCAGTGGGCTGTAGTAGTAGTGCCATTCTGGATGTATGTGCAGAATGTCACAGAGGCATAATTAAGGAAGGGATCAAATCCAGGGAGAGCTAAGAAATGTTAACTGAATTTTGATCTCTGGAACATTCAGAATTTTAACAGGACTCTTTCTTTTTACGTGATTAACGGACGATTCTGGTCATAAAGAATGTGTTCATTCTAAGAACTTTTTTCCCTCTCCCAGGGGCTTCTTTCCTGTGGTCGTTGGCTTTATTAGAAGAGTGCCAGTCCTCGGATCCCTGCTGAATTTACCTGGAATTAGATCAGTAAGTAATCATGTATTTAGCGATATATTTTTTAAACCATCAAAATAAATGCTCTGTGATGCTCTTTACTTTTAGAAAGCTAAGGAATTGAGACATGATTAATTGGTAAGTTTTTTATTATGATATAAATGGTTACATCACATAGATTATGGTTACCATGAATACCGGAGAAAATAATCATTGCTAAACCTGTAAAACCTGAAATTTTGTTCCACCATATCCATTTTTAATACTGTTCTTCAGTTTTTAATGTAACTTGAATTGATATCCTGTGCCTCTCTCTTTGAGTGTTCAAAGGCACTTTTCAATTCATTTTTGTATGGTTTCTAATTTTAGAAACAGTAATATAAAAGGACACCATTATTTTTTACAACTGTTTTCATTCTTAGACTGTCTTACCAAATGGGGTACATTAGGACCATTAAATAAAGCAGTATGATACTGGGAGTCAGATGATAGAATTCTGTTCCCAGCTCTGTCCACAGTTTAAACAGTCTTGTCAGATCTGTTTCTCCAGTGCAGGCCGTCAACTTCTTAAAGTTGTTTACAGATATATGTGTAGATGTTTCTAAAGAGATGGAATTCTCAAAGAGCTAAAGGATGGCTTACCCACTAAAGAATAGGTACCACTATAAGCTTAATTTCATTTGCATCCTCAAATCAGTTTTAGAGTCAGAACCTTACGGCCCAGATAACCTACATATTTGAAGTTACTTTTGAAGAGAGATTGCTGTGCTTTCTCACCACCTAAATTTACCATAAAATTCTAATGAGTCCATGAATATTTTGAGAGCAGCTTTTCTTTTCAGGGTGCTGATTGCCTATTTGTGATAAAATAACATGTGGGAAGGCTAGGCTTATAGGGGTGTATCCAGATTTCATTTGCATTAGTCTCCAAGCTCATACAATAGTCAGTATTTATACTTAGCATGTCTTTTGAATGTACTGAAACTTCTAGTTAAAGAGCTATAATCATGAATCATGTCCTTAATTTAAGGATTTTTCAGTATTTGCATAAATGGACATCCAGTACTATAAATTAAGTATCCTATTATTACTACTTCATTGTAATGAATACTTATGTAAAAATGTGAATAATGAAAAATGTGAAAGAAAGGGTTAAATGATTACTGGATTTTGATAGTATTATAGCCACTTGGGTTATGTAACTTTTACTCTCTCCACTAATTACTTTGTTTCAACATTTGTTTGCATCACCATCTGGAATGCTGGAGAAAAGCCCAGTTGCTTTATATTTGGGGTGGAGTAACCAAAGTAAATAACCACTTACATCAATGTGTGTTAAAACTTACGTTCCGTAATTCTCAGTTTATGCTTGCATCATTAAGTTTGTTTTTAATGTCATTGCCACTTTCAGTCTGAAGCCCAGAATACACATTTAAAATATTGTTAGTCAATAGCTGTTGTTAATTATTGAACTTAATGGAGTTAAATCTGTTCAAAGAGTACATAGGCCCAGGCGAGATCCACAGTAATGGTCAGTTGAAATTCCTTATTGGGTTCATTAATGCATGAGTGGCCGACATTTCCAGCTTTTTGTTTATTTTTATTTGTTGTTGAGCTATCAGTGTTAACTTCATTTTATCCAATCCAATTTTTTTACTCATTGTGTTGCATTTCTCATGCTGCACCCTTAAAGTCATATGTATAACATGCCAAGCAAAAACTTTTAGAAAAAAAACTTTTTTAATACACATTTATGTGTCAGAAGACAGTGGTGAGCAGTACTGGATCAGTCATTGTCAGTCATACCTTAGATTTCCACAAATCTTATAAAGCTGGGTTTTTAAATCAACATTTAAAGCGGTGCTGTAATGTTTTATACTGTTCTAGGCTTTCTTTTAATTACCCGTTTTTCTTCTCTGTACAGTTTGTAGATAAAGTTGGAGAAAGCAACAATATGGTATAACAACAAGTGAATTGAAGACTCATTTAAAATATTATATTATTTATAAAATCCTTTGAAGAATATTCAGCACAAAATTAAATTACGTGAAATAGCCTGTAATGTCCTTTACAGAAGTTTAAAACGTGCAGCCTACAGAGTACCAACAGCAGTTAACAAAGAAGCGGGGAAACAGGCTTCTAATCCAGTGATGCAAGAACGCAGCAAGCAAACTGAAGGGGATGAAACCTATGTTACAGCGCACACTGAAACTCTTGAAGGCCATTTTTCTTGTTTTCCCACCATGTGCGAAACACAGCCATCCTTAGAGAATTGTAGCGCCTGTTTCTTTTCTTTTTCTTTTTCTTTTGAAGATGCAAGAGCGCCCAGAGGCACTGGCTTTTTAGAAATGTCCATGGCAGTGGCGGAAATATTTCCAGCTGGACTGTGTCTCTGAAAGTGATGCATGAGTTAGATTGGATTATGTCCTTTTACTGTATTCAAACCAGGAAAGCCCAGAGTCGATGTATGAATCACTTTTTTTTCTTTTTGTAAACATATGGTTAAAAAAACTTCTGTGGTTCTTCTGAATCTTAATATTTTAAAGCCAGGTGGAAATCAGAACTCGATATTCTTTGTTGGAATATGCAAAGGTCATTCTTTACTAGCTTGTAGTTTCTCAGTTACAGCTGACGAAGCACTTTTGTGTTCAGCAACAATCTCTGAAAATCCTCATACCCCTTGGGGACCTGACCTGAGTGTCTGTCTCTGTCATTAACAAAAAGCATCCTTGCCCATGAAGGAATCTGTTACATAGCTTGTTTCATTGAATCGTCTTTTATTTAAGATACTAAGTGATGAAAACCAAATGGATTTTTCCATGTCATGATACAGGTTTTCTTTTAGTTTTTGAATCTTAGCAGTGGTTTATTATTTTGCTTTTCATAAATTAAAATAACTACTGGCAATGTTTAAGTTGTAACGTGTTAAAAGGTTCCGCTTACACTTGTTTTTTTAAAGGCTATTCACATAAGCCGACTTCTCCCCTCATTTTCAGCTTTTTCATAACATAAAAATCAATATGCATAACATTTGCTTTTCACATGGGGTTCATGGAGAGAATATCTGAGTTCACACGCTAAACTTATTTTACTGTAATTAAACTGGCTATAGTGTTCTGCACAACATGACACTACAAAAATGACATGTGGTTTATTCAACTGTTGCTGCTTGACAGGCAGCAGTAGGAAACAGTGGTTACTTCTTCATTGGTAGTTTTCCAGGGTGGCGCCCTTTTGGTAGATATAGGAACACATTTCAACAGCCATAGTTCTTTGTTTTACCACTAACGATTGTACTATTTGCTTTTTTAAAACAGTTGCAAAGCTTTTTAATGCATAAAGTCGTAATCAAAATTTGTGATTTTTATTTACGAACGTGTCTACGAAATATTTTATAGCCTATGTTATTTTTTGTTAAATCTCTTGGTGCACAGAGAAGTCCCAACCTTGCTCAGCTAAAGAAAGAAAGACTTGGTATGTAGTCTGGTGGCTCAGTCTTGTGGATTAGTCTTTTTGGTACCGGCGTTTGACTTAGGATGTAATCTGTGAAAGTAGATTGATTACTGACAAAATGAGTCTCCTACCTCAATAGTTCATGGAACGTTAAGAATCCTAGTGTTATGTCTGATGTTCTTCAAAAAAGTAATATCCTCACTTGGAGAGTGTCAAATATATACATATTTTGGGGATTGACTTACACAGGTTGCCCTGTAGGACTCTATTATACAGATTTTTGACTGACCTATATTATTTCCAGTGGCTAGATACTTCTGCCTTTTTAGAGCAAGAACGGTATCTGTTATTGTAGGAACATCTGTATTATTCAACTCCTTTGTAGACATGAATTTCTATCAAAATGTTCTTTGCACTGTAACAGAGATCTCTTTTTCAACAATCTTATTTCAGAGAGCATTATCAGACTGTGTAAAGGATGTGATCATCTCCCAGTCGTTAGTAAGATCGAGAGGCTTGGAGCAATTGGCAGTCTTAAGTGAATCCAGTTTTCTCAAATGTGAGTTTGGGACTGCTTGGCAACATTGTGTGTTTCTTATTCAGAACCATTGATGAGGCTCTATTTTTAAGCATACTCATCTTCTGACAAAAAGCAACATACATCACATCGTTCCTTCCTTTCCAGAATTAGTCTTCTGTCTTCGTGACAAAAAAATATACACTTTGATTATTGCTATAAAGATGGAAGAAAAAGGTCTAATGCGACTTAGCCTTAAGTGTTTCTGGCATTGTTCCAATGTATTTTCTGTAACAGAAACATATTTGGAATGTTTTTCTTTTCCCCTTAGAAATTGTAATTCCTGGGATACTGCTGCTTTAAAAGGCCTCACAGATTATATGATCTAACAATTGACTATTGTAAATACACTTGTCTTACCTCTCAATAAAAGGGTACTTTTCTATTAACTGGTGGTCGTCTGAGCTTTGGGGACTGTAACGAAATTCCATAGACTGACTGGCTTAAACAACAGATGTTTATTTCTCACAGTTCTGGGTACCAGGAAGTCCAAAATGAAGGTGCTGGCACATTGTAAACCTAAAACTGGGCAGCCCTTTGGGGAAATTATTTCTTCCACTTGCTTGTGAGACAACTCACCTATGGGGCTAACTGGCCCTGGCAGAGAATAAAGCCAAAGTAGGAATTGCTCCCAAAGACCCCATTCATCCTGTACCAGAATCCTCTATTCTGTCATCAAAGAGGTCATTTGGATATTTTAGTATCTTAATAGCTATATTGTCCAGATAATCTCATCCAAGATAGGAACTGTTTGAGAAAGATAAATATGGTATCACTTATGTGTGGAATCTGAAAGAATGATACAAATAAACTTAATAACAAAACAGAAATAGACTTGTAGCCATCGAAAACAAACCTATGGTTACCAGAGTGGAAAAGGGACTGTTTTTTTTAATTGTTAAATTGAAACATTCATGATTTAATACAACAAAACAACAACAACAACATTTAATCAAGTGAAAAGTAATGAACTGAACAATAAACACTCAAAACTATTTCCATTGGAAACATGTTAAGGTGAATATGGGGTTTCATTACCATCTTACTGCAATTTTCTTACGTATTACAAGCCTACATACCCCATGTTTTCTGTAATCATGCAGATGTGAATGGAATTTTGATTAAATAAATGAAAAAGTCTGTTTACTGTAGAGAAGGAACAAATTAGGAATAGATAATAATAAATCAGGAGTTTGGGATTAACAGATACACACTACTATATATAAAACAGATTAACAACAAGGACCTACTCTATAGCACAGGGAAATATATTCAATATATTATAATAACAATGGAAAAGAATCTGAAAAAGAATAGATACATATACATATGTGTAACTGAATCACTTTGCTGTGCACCTGAAACTAACACAACATTGTAAATCAACTATACTTCAATTTAAAAAAATGAAAATAAAAAAAGCTTAAAATTTTTTTTAAAAAGAGGAGCTGTTTTCTGTGTGAACACAATATTACTGATCTTGTAAGAACACGGTTTAAACTGTGACATTCAGTATTGTTTAAGTAGGGCCTGGGCACTCTCCGGTCAGCTAGAAGCATTCAGATAACATCAGTGATGCAGGCAAAATGGTCCCCACTGACAATGCCTTTTAAAAAGGTTTAGAATCCGATTTGTCCAACGTCCACTGCCTGGTCATAATATCAGAAGAATAAAATTTAGTAGTTTGTTATGCAGCAACTTTTTTGTTTTTTGTTTTTAATCAACTAAGTAACTCTTCTTAGCTCATCTCCAGGTTTAGACCGATAATAAAAATCTTAAAATTTTGTGACTTAACAAAAACATTTTATTGGGAGTCAATGCCCTTTTCGAACAAACACATTCTGGCGTGTTACTTTTGATAAGACTACAATATTGATAATACGTCAAAGCCATTCTCTTCACTTGTGCGTATTAGGCTGAAAATGGCAGCTTTGACGTAAAACACCTGCTTGTGAATTCATTAGCTAAACCATTATAGACAAATCACATTATTTTTTCCTTCAGATTGTAAATTCAAACCTCGGTTTTATTGGCAATTCATTTTCCTGTCCCTCTTTCTAAAACTTTCGTGTATTTTTGGTATGGAGAGGGGAAAAAGCATTTTAGTTGTTAAGGTAACCTAGTAACCGGTTTCACTTAAGAGTTCATTTAAAATAAAAAAACACACGTAATCTTTTATTGCTCTCTTTTAGAAGTTGCTATAATCCTTTGAAATTGAATTCTAAAATCCTAAAACAATATTTAAAGGAATATTAAGATTTTCTCTATATATGGTGGTAACATTTCAGTCTTTAGTTTTTATCATTTTCTTCTCGGTGTAAAACAGTGGCAAACACTACATTAATGGTTCTGGCTCCTTCCGGCTTCAGTTTTTCTTTAAAAGGTGTAAATATTCCTCAAGTTTCTACCTACAAACTACTTTCTATATTTCATTCTCATTTACTAACCAAATCTGAATTTTCTTGTCTGTACATGATCGTCAAGTCCAAATATCAGGCGCCCAAACCCCAGTCTCTCTTAGACAAGTATTTGCAGATAGATAGGACCACCCCTCAAAATTCACTTCCAAACCAAATTCCTCTGTTTTCTCTCCATACTCCCTGACATTTCTATTGCTAGCCATCCTCCCAGTCATGCAGACTCTATGCTTCGTTTTTACCACGCTTTATATCCTCTAAGCTTCACTACTCAAAATGTCCGAGGATCAGTGGAATAGCATCCAGCAGCATCACCTGGGAGTTTGTTACAGATGCAGAAGCTCAGGCTCCACCCCAGCTACACTGAATCAGAATGTGCATTTTTAACAAGATTCCCAGGTGATTCAAAATCACATTAAGACCTGCAGAGCGCTGCTCTAACATTCAGAAGAGAGAACATCTCTCTTATCCATGGTACCTTAGCATACAGTGGCTACTTGGGTCCTTGTTCAGTATCTCCCTGTGTATATAACTATTTCAACTGAATATTCACATAGTTAGGTCCTATTCCTCTTGCCTTCTACAAGTTCCCTTTTGCAGTTCTCTTCCACAGCATCAGTTTCTCCTTCTCTACTGACCGTCCCCATCAGCTTACATGTTCTGCAAATGGTTTCTTAGCTGTCATCAAGAGAAACCAACAAACTTGGCTGGTTTAAGCAAAAGAGGACTTTATTTAAAGGACACTGCTTGTGGTCTCACCATCCCCCTAACACTGGATGTTAGAATCTGTCACTAGCATTGTAGTATTGCCCCCCACAAACTGAAACTTACTACACCCACTGCTGTGCCAGAAAATGTTTATCCTGATCCCCACTTCCTTCCATCATAGCTCCAGGAAGCGTGTACATCTGATTGGTGAAGCCTAAGTCATGTGCCCACACTTGACCTAATAGGGAGGCTGGGAAAGAGCATCTGGCATTTTCAGCTTCTACAATAGAAGGAAGACTGTCTCCCACCAAGAATCATAATTTATCATTTAGGGAATTTTAGAAATTCCCTAAAAATAAAAGAATTCAGATGTCACTGAAAGGCTGAAAAGAGTAATACATCTCTACCACACTCATATATCTGATCTTTTTTTTTAAGTTTATTTTTCCTTTCCCCTTTTTAGTGAAATTTTTTTTTAAAGGTTGTCCACGCTTGTCTTTATTTCCTCATATCCTATTCAACCCATTCCAATCTAGCTTCAGTCCTCAAAAACCATCATATTCCCAAATCAGATGCACACTTCTTAGCTCTCATCAATTTGACCTTTCAATGTCATTGGATGATCTCCTGGCTCCCATGGCCTCATGGTCCCCTGGAATTTCTCCCTTCTTTCACCTCCACTTCCTTTGCTGGCGTTCCTTCTGTCTCATTCTCTGTTCATGCTCAATCTTTTTCCTCTCTTTAACTCCATTATCTCCCTAAGTGTTCTTTCAATCTCCAATTTTTCCCCCCACTTTAAAATTCTTAGAATTCTCAAAATTCTTAAAACCAATCATTCCTGCCCTTAGAAGAAATCCATAGGTGACCCCATTGCTGAGCTCTACAGAGTGTTGCATCTTTAAATGTCTTCTTCGCACTTCTACTTGGTTGTGTAATATATATTTTAATTTTAATACATTCAAAGACAACTCTTAATTTCCTTTTCTTATTTGGTTCCTTATGAAGTCTCTCCAATTTCAAAAAATGGTTTCATCATGCACCTGCTATTTAAACCAAAAGTCTAAGAATCATCCTTGATTTATTTTTCTCAAATTCTTGTATCTCATTTATCCACAGGTCCATATTTTCTACGTCCAACACACATTCCAAATTCATTACAGCTCTCCATTTTCTGCAAGCACTCCCCTAGTCAAAGCCATCATCATCTTTTGCTTATAACCAAATTCCCATATGAACTGGCCCATTTTTTTTCTCTCCAACCTCAATTCACAGCACTGTCCCCTGTCACCCACACAACTTTGACTCCACTGGTCTTCTTCCTGTTCCTCCAGCAAGCCAAAGAGTCAAGCTCTTTGCCATCCTAAGATTTTGCTATTTTTTTCCTCTGCCTGGAATGCATGCAATATTCATTCCCATCCCACTTTATCCCAAGTCTAACTCTACCTTATCCTACCAGACCCCCTGGATTTTTACCTCCCCTAAAACAGCCTACCACATACCTTATCACATCATTTTGCTTACGTTTCCTTTATAAAGCAAGTAAAAATTCTGTACTTACCTTATTTACCAGTTTGAAGTATTTCTCTCCCAACTAGAAGACAGGCATGATCAAAGCAGAAATCTGTCTTTTTAATACATGGCTGTGTCCTATGAACTAAAAGGAAGAATGTCTAATACACAGTAAGCATTCAATAAATATTGTTAAATAACTGAGCGGATAATTAAGTGAATGACTGATGTCAAATTCCACTGTGATTCCCTAATCTTTTCATTTTTACCCAAATGATTCTTCTTTAGTCATCAGTGATAGTTCAATAGTGATAGTTCAATAGCTAGTTACCTAAGACAAGTTTTCTTACTTTGTCCATTTACTTTTGACTCTGCCTGGAGTTATTAACAATTTGATTTAATAATGATGATGATGATGGTGATGATGGTGATGCCTTGGGAAGCTAGTAGGAAAAGTAAAGGTTATGTTGCAGACTTATGCAGAATATCTCCTGGATGATGTGGTCCGTAAACAGTGTCCACTCATCAATCATTCCTCTGCTTCCTGCAGCTGAATCTCCCAGGAGGCATCATCAGATCCTTTCAATCTTGAAGACTGACATGAAGTCCCTGTGGACTCTAACTCAACGGAAGATCAGGAGGGGTCCCTGACACTGAGATTTAAAAGCCCCACCCTCGGAACAAGATTAGAAAACTCACAGGTAAAGTAATACTTGTTGCAGTTTCTGGAAAGGAGCAGAACATGAAGGTAAGTAAAGGTTTTATTTACTTGAGATTTTTTTTAAGCTATTTTATGAAAAGCTGAATTGATTTCTACCACTTTTATGTTTAGTAAGTATTTTAGAGGCTCAAGGATGCTTAAACATTATGCTTTTAAAAATATCAGAATCACTTGATTTTACTAAGAAAAAGATTCACTTATTCACCCAATTCCTCATTTGAGTTAAATAATGAAAATAACGTATATCTAAATAATTTTTTTTAAAGAAAAAGAGCTCTGTGGATTAACTAGAAGATAAACTGGGGAACTCCCTTCTTCCCCACACACTGAGTGCTAAAACAGAACATAGCAAAAAGGAAGGGGCTTGTAATTGTCCAGGCCTCGAAGAAGGGATTGGAAGCTCCAATAGGCACAGAAATAAATGACTTTCTGCCATTTTTTCCTGTAGGGATTCAGAAATCTGGTGGTAATAACCTTGGCTCTTTCCCTGGTGTTTTCTTTCATGGGAAATTCCAGCAGTGCTCCGCAGGTATTTGCAAATGCAATCAAATGCAAAGACGGGGGCTCGTGAATGTGCTGTGTAACCACTGTTTTCCTTCCTTCCTTCTCTCTCTCTTTTTTTTTTCTTTCTTTCTTTCTTTCTTTCTTTCTTTTTTTTTCTTTCTTTCTTTCTTTTCCTTTCTCTTTCTTTCTTCTTTCTTTCTTTCTTCTTTCTTCCTTTCTCTTTCTTTCTTTCTTCTTGCTCCTCTTTTTATTCTTTCTTTCTTTCTTTTCTTTTCGTTCCTTCCTTCCTTCTTTCCTTTCTTCCTTTCCTTCCCTCTTTTTCCTTTCTTCCTTCCTTCTTTCCTTTCTTCCTTCCTTCCTCCCTCCCTCTCTTCCTACCTTCCCCCCCCTTTCCTTCCTTCTTTCCTCTTTCCTTCTTTCTTCACCTTTCTTCCTTCTCTGCCCTTTTTTTCTTCCCTTTCTCCCCCTCTCCCCCCTTTTTCCCCCAGTAGAATTCTGGGCAGCAACGTGTTACTAACTGCTTCGCTCTTCTCCCCTGGTTGTAGAGATTCTTTGAGAGAAGGAACTGGACCCCTCAAGCTATGCTGTACCTGAAGGGCGCACGTATGTTGCAAATACTTGGCAGTTCCGACAGCAGTTAAAGGGCGATCCTTGGGGATGCGTGAACCCGTGGGATAGACAGGAAAGCTGTGGGGAGAGAATTTTATCGCGTTTGCTCCTGGTCGCAGTTAATCAAGGGACAAAGACAGCAGAGGATGGGGGCGGAAGCGGTGGCGCGGAAAGGGTGGAGGGGGAAGACTCTGATTATTAGAAATCCTCCGCTCTAAACCGGAGGGTTGGAGGCACTTGCGCAAAGGAAGACACTGGGGTCCCTGGGGACACATTGGCGCGACTGGGAACAGAGGCCTCCGCCCCTAGAGCGCACTGGGCCGCCCGGGGGCGCGGGGCGCCTCTTCCCCCATCCGAACCCCGGCAGCCCCGCCGGCTCCCGGCCCGGGGACCCACGATCGGCCGGGCCGGGTGGGCGCTGAGCCCGTGTCTCGCCTTGGCAGAGGGGCGCCGCTTCATCTCCGACCACAGCCGGAGGAAGGACCTCTCCGACCGGCCGCCGCCGGGTGAGTGCCCGCGCGGGAGCCTGGGGGCGCGGCCCGGCGACGGGGAGGGGGGCTCGCGGGCCGCCCCGGGGGGAGCCGGCCCCGCCTGCCCGGCTGGCGCCGGTGGGGCCCGGGCGGCGGGGACCGGGGCGGGGGGGCCGGGGCGGCTCCCCGAGCTCAGCTCGCTCGCCGATGCTCAGCCGGGTGCGCGGGGGTCCCCGGGGAGCTCTCCGCGGCCGGGCGCGGCCGGGGCTCCGCTCCCGGGTCGGGAGGGGTGAGAGCTGTGCGCCCGCCCCTAGAAATGTCTCCTCTTTAACGCAGGGTCTTAACAAGATTTCTCTTAAACACTGCTGTTTTTGTCAGTGTTACTATCGTCATCATCATCACCAAAATAGTGACTTGCCTAAAAACTTCAAGCGCCCCTATCATATTACTGAAAAAAAGCTATCAAAAGGTTCAAAACCAGAGATAGTTAAGGGGGGGGAGGGGGCTTAAGAATGGAACCAAGAACTGTTCTTTTTCATGATAAACCTTTCCACGCCATTGCCTTAAAAAAATACCATTCATTTTGATAAACATTAGAGATCAAAATGGTAAAAAGGCAAAGTCCACTCATTTTGAAAAACGCCAGACACTATGTTGGGCACATAGTAGGTGCTTATCACATTTTTGTTTACCTTCTCCAAGCCTGCCGCGGAATTAACCTCATTTACAGTATGAGGGTAAGGTTTGTTTCGCCACTTCAGTTGCTCCCCAATTAAAAGTCATGGTTTGTGTTGAATCAGGACGTTTTATTTTCTGTCCACTTAGATTTGAAATAGTTTTGAATATGTTGCAGATACTCCTTAAGTCAAATAACTGCCTTACATGTGGCCAGGATGTAGACTAGCATCTCAAACTGCTTGGGAAGGAACAAGAGAGGAAATAGTCCAGGCTCCAAGCAGGACCCCATTTAAACATTTCCTCCCAGACACCCCACTGTAAGCTCTGAGGGGGAAGTTTTTCTTGGGCTCTGTATCTTAATCCTCCTTGCTTTCAAGAAATTCTGTACTGTATGTAGTTTAAATTCTCTTCCATTCCCTGCAGTACACAACATAACCAATTGTAAGCAGTGTCCAAGGGGAGTGTGCAATGTTTCAATTCATAAAAATCCTTCTGTGTAAGGAGCCCTTCGTGAAGGGATGGAAAAGCTATTTCACAGAGGTTTCTCCAGGACTGTAGATACTGGAACAGGATTCATCGAGATGAATATTTAAATGTTAACAGAATCATGTATATTTTTGTTTCTCCAGAAAGACGAAGCCCAAATCCGCAGCTACTGACTTTTCCAGAGGCAGGAGCTGTGCTGTGGGCTTTCTTGCAGAAACCGCAAGAAGGTACGAGTATAGTGACCTCTTTCAGCTGCAGGACAGAGAAGCTCTGAGTGCTTTGGGGATTCTGCATTGAGCACAACAAAGTTGCTTTTATTTTTTTTCAGATTTTTAGGAATAATTACGAGCTGCTCCCCCCGCCCCAGAAATTCAGAGATGTTTATTATTTAAAGGGCAGGATATTTCTCATTAAAGTGAGTCCTGCCTGAGAATGTCAAAACATTTCCTTGATGAGGCTGGGGGATTTCATATTAATTCCACAGTCCAGAGCCCATCGTAGCCTTGATTTCTCTTAGAACTCTAGAACTGAAAACACTCCAAGTCCACCTTTGTTATTTCATAGAGGACAAAAGAGGTTTAAATAATCACAAATCCAATTACTCACTACTAAAGTCTGAACCACGTGAAATTGCTGAGAAGCAACCATGTTTCACTCAGGGGTGAACAGTCAGTGGAGCAGCAGAGCGTGCTAGAGCCATGACTACAACTCTCACATTCTGAGACTTCAGCTACTATTCTTACTACCTCTAGGTGATAAGTACTGAGGGTTTACTAGAATGCAGTGGGTCAGGCACTGTTCTAAGCACTTGATACGAGTTAAGACATTTATTGATCCATATCAAATAGATTACCTCCCAGAGTCATCCTAGGGAGTAAGCACTGTTACCATCCATAGTTTACAGATGAGGAAATAGAGGCACAGAAAGATGGAGTCACATGCCACTGTCACCTAGCAGGTACATACTAGGCAAGGATGGAGAAGGGGAGGTAACTTATTCTCTATATGAGAGTCAGTAAGATGGTCTGTGGAGTTTTACGCAAGAGACGACAGGATGAAGGATGATGAATCCGGTCTTTGCATATGGGGTAAGAACAAAAGCAGTGACAATAGCTGCACCACGGGACCATCCACTGTGTGTCAGATAGTCGCGCTGATCATTATCACTCAGAGAACAGCCTTCCTGAGGTGTATATGCTTTCCTGTGGTCACGCCAACAGTCAGAAGGGATGTGGGGAGTTTAACTCAAGGCTGGGGGAATCTACCTCTTTCAGTCACACCATGCCACTGGTCAGATGGATTGTGCTGAAGAGGAAAGGCTGGAGAGGGAAGTCAGTGAGAGATGAAGTGACTCAGGAGGGAAGCGATGAGATCCAGGTAGTCAGGAGGAACGGAGGCTCAACTCTGAGCCACGCTGGGAGGAAGAAGAGATGGCATGGGGTAACTATTTGCTAAAAGTATAAAACAGAATCCAGAGTCAAGCACATTTAAAATTTTTTTTAGTATTATTTTTTAATGGAAGTACTGGGGACGGAACCCAGGACCTCGTGCATACTAAGCATGCACTTGACCACTGAACTATGTCCTCCCCCACCCCAAAGTACATTTTTAAATTATTGTGGGTGAGAGTTTAAAATCATGATACACACACACACACGAAACAACAACTGTCAAAAAACCTGTCAAAAAATAAAATGGTGACACTGATAGAGAATGAAAATTTCTATGGATATCACAAAGGTTCAGTTGGAGGTACCAGAGACATTCCAGTGGATAAAGGTGTATAGGTCACTGGTTCTGTGCTCTCCATATGCGGACTGGTTCCATCAGAGTTAACTGGAAAACTTGCTGAAAATACACATTTCTTGGTCTTTGGCCCAGAGATTCTGATTCCATACTGCTTGAGTGAGGCCCCAGAAGTTAGATCCTGAAGAAGTTTCCTCACATGACTGATGATGTCAGGTTTGGGAACAACAGGAAATTCAGAGCTGGTTAATAAAGGCTGAAAGGGAAAATGGAAATCTCTCCCAGGCCGCAGATGCAGTGAGAGAAGGGCAGGTAATTAAGGATTTGCCTTGGAGAGTAACCAGAGATCAAGGGAAAGGGGGAAATCATATCAGTAAAGGTACCTTAAAAGGGGCAAGCAGAAACATAAGAGGAGAACTGGAATTGTGGAGTATCCCAAAAGTCGATGATGGGAAGTTTCAAAAAAGGAGTGATTAGAAGCATCAAACATAGCAGAATGCTATGTAAGAGTACAAAATCCAAGGACAAGGAAGATTGTGTTGGGTCGGTGGCGGGGGGGGGTCATTGAATCATGATCACTAAATCATGATCCGCAAGTCTGTCCCTCAGCCCCTGCCCAGCGGTACGATTTGCTGCTGCCATGCTCATTCTGAAACCTTGTTTAGAAGGAATTTTGGAAAAGAAAATTAACTGCAGAGTTAAGAGAAAGTGGATGTTAGCTGGCATGGCTCTCAGATCCTTTGCAAGGAACAGGTGAGAAATAGTTGAATCATGGGTAGAAGATGCTGCAGCCAAGGTGATCTTTTCTAAACTCAACGCTGGCATTTTTGCCGATTTTTGAAGTCACTGGGAAAACAGCACTGGTGGAGATGGGTTGATGGTGGCGTCTTAGATTTGATTGCTGGGAAGATGTGCAGAGCTAGAAATGGATGGGAGCTGGAACGGAGAAGGGAGAGCTAATTTTAAAGAAGAACGGGATCTTTATTAGAAACTTTACGGAAAGATGTGACTATAGGTCCCCACTTCAAGTCATTTTTGGAAAATAAACATAAATTTTAAATTATTGAAGTTTCCAAAGTGGCCTGCCTCTGATGATGAAATGAGGAAACAAAATTATATTAGCCTAAATTGATGGAAAAGATTTGAATTCTCATATGATATAATAATCACTAGTCACCTTCAGCATTTTTATTCTGATGTTATTTGGACTTATTTTATGGAATGTTAGTTTAGTGGAGGAGATACAGGGATGATTCCTTACTTGTTGAGCTTTTTTCCCCTCTTAATTTTTTTAATGTTATTTATTTATTTATTTATTTATTTATTTATTTATTTATTTATTTATTTATTTATTTATTTAATGGAGGTACTGGGGATTGAACCCAGGACCTACCACTGAGCTATTCCCACCACCTCCCCCACCTTCCCTTTAAATAGAGCAGCCGATTATCTGCCGTGTTTCAAAATGTGCTAGCGATTCAGGTTATAATGTAACTCACACACTCAAATTATACTGTAACTAACTGGGGGAAAGTGGTTTTCTCTGGAGATGACTTTAGAGAAAATTAGGAGCAGCATTTTGCTTCCCATGACTTCCTTTCTCTTTCCCATCATTGATTTCAGCCCTTTGACCCATTTTTTTTTTGGT
Source organism: Camelus ferus (assembly GCF_009834535.1). NCBI lineage: Eukaryota > Metazoa > Chordata > Mammalia > Artiodactyla > Camelidae > Camelus > Camelus ferus. Next base: position 8,180,310 of record NC_045729.1, on the reverse strand, counting down.
CCCAGGAAACTGCTGTCATCTCTGAGCTACTGGGAGGAAGAACAGATGGCATGGGATAACTATTTGCTGAGGGACTACCCCTCCTGCTGTAAAATTGTGCAGCCCCGTCTGGTCCAGTCAACAAGTTTCACTTCTTTTTTGTCTTACATCTGCCCCAGACCTCTAGCTCAGCTAATAAGAGAATTTGTGCAAATGTCATCTTTCCCAATTACAATGCATTTTAACAGGAAATATAGAAAGAGTACCTTGATGCAAGTGAATGGTTGTACTGGTGGGTATTTTAGACATGAGGCATATTTAGAGCAAGGTATGTGACCTTTTCAGATTGCTACCAAACACACCATGTTATAGTTTCATTCACTGTGGAAATTCAGATGTCAGATGTATTCCATGATGTATTCCAAGCTGACGGGGGAAATTCTGAAGCAAAATCACTCAAAATCCTTTTTTTTTTTTTTCATTTTCAGTAGCAGAGTGCACGAGTTGGCATAATTTAGGGGCTAAATGTTTATTTCCTGAGGTTCCCGTCATCTTATCTTTTCTTCTTGTAAAACATAGGATCAGGGTTTATTTCATGCAATTTTTTTTTCTTACAGCTGGAGAAGAAAACTTTGATCAAACCAGATTCCTAGAAGACAGACTGCTAAAGTGGTGAAAATATATCAGATTACGTTCAATTATAGTTCTATTCTCGTTGGAAGCATGAACCATGGGAATAAAGCCTTTGGACTCCTTTGACTTCATTTGTGATCTTAGGAACACACCCGGCCAGTATTAGTCTTCCAGAAGCTAAAGTGATGTCTAGTTCTTAGTGAGAACATTGTCACCCTCTTCCATTGCGTCAGGTCCTGGTTAGATCACTTTGTGTCTTACTCTCAAATATTTCAGCTCATCTATAATTATAAGATTGAAGGCTCTTTAGAGGAGGGTTCTTTCTGTTACAACAAATACCCACCTTGAACTAATAATTCTTAGTTGTTGGTGTTTTCATTGTTACCCATTTGCATTGTCTTGTCACTTGGCAGTGAATCCCCACTGCTTTTGCCTCTTTTTTTTTTTTCACCTCCAGGGATGTGATTGCTGAGAAAGGGGACCATTGGTGAGGCTGGAGCCAGTGGAAGGTTCTGTAGCCAGAAGCCCCCCACTTTGCACTCTCTGTGGAGCTCCCTGAATTCAGTTTAGAAATGTGGATCTAAACGTTACTGGGAAATAAGCAGATAGAGACACACTCTACTCTTGGGTGCATTGTACAAAAGAAACAGATCAGCTTTTCAGAGGTAACCACTTTCCATGGCTAAAGAGGCTCGAAGACTGTTTATTATAATTGACTAGAATGCTAAGCTTCCTTTGACATAAAAGCACTACATGAAGTCACCCTGAATAACGTAAGTGCATATGGTAATATGCCTAATTTATTCAAATTTATTCATTTAAAAAAAAGTCAACTAGGTTTCAGTACTATCTGAAAAATAAAATACATATACCCCCCCCCCAAAAATACATATACCCATATACCTACAGCAAGCATCATAGTATATTTATTTGGAATTACAGTATGACCATCATGTTAATTACCTTTGACCTAATGAGTTGAAAGTTGTTATCGATAAATGTCATAAGTGGAAAGTATTGTTAATTCTTACTGTCATCAGTATATAGCTATTAGTCAGTAGCTAAAGAATATCGTTATGTGAATGTTTCTGTAACTTGGAATTACAATTTTACTGTGTTAAGTAATCAAAACCCTACTTATAAGATTTGTCTGTATTTCTTTTCACCATTGAATAATTATATTCAATAATATATTGCATAATAACTATGCTCAAGTTAATGTAACATTGATCTCTGCTAAAAAATAATGTGCCAGCATTAAAAAAAAATCTATGTGGCATTATAATAGGTGCCTGTCATTCATTATGATTTGATTTTAAAGTGGATTTTCTAGCCAGTGTGTATGTCCAGTTTATTGAGAATTATTTACTCATCTAACACAGGCTTGTATGTATAGGCTATTTAAATATATTGTGTCTATTCCCAGAATACGTGTCCTGTACCTTTGGTACTTTCAGTAACAGCGGATCAACCAATTAAGCAGTCAAGAGTATTCCTTGAATACACACATTGTGCCACTTCACTAGGGGTATATTTTCATGGTTATTACCAGAGTGAAACTCATTTTATCATGAGATCTTACTGGCACTTCAGCAAATGAGTATTTGTATCATAATACAGATCTATTTCATCTTTTTTCTGACCTCCTCTGCACAACTTTCCAAACTGCTCTGCAGACGCTGAGTTAATTGATATCTATAGGGCATTTTTCAGGGATTCGGCTTGAGGCAATTTATGTTCCTTCTTCCTAAACCTCTAAAATGGAAGCCGGTTGTAAACTCATGAGTTGTCCTTCCTGATTTGTTATTTGTATCCACCATTCTTCTACTTTTCCCTGACAATGGTGCGACAGGAGGGCTGGGGTAGTTTTCTGTCAGACTTGAACCATCTGACACACCCTCATTGTTCCTCTTCCCTTGCTGCTATCAGCAGTCCCTCACTGAGAAGACCAAAACGGTCTTAGACCCTCTACAAACCTAGGCCAATTGATATGCCAACCAAGATATTCACTGTGAACTAAATATGTCAATCCTCAGTTGTGGAAAAAACAATCTGAGCATGAATGTGTGTTAGTTTGGGTTTTTGTTTTTGCTAATTTAGATTTAATTACATTTAAAACACAAATATGTTTAACTACACTCATTCAACCATGTCTCTAAGCACATTATGAATGCGTTAGAGACACTGTCCTTATAATTAAGTAGACTCTATGTTGTCTTTTTGCTAATTTTTTAACGGTTTTTATTGATTTTAGATGTTACCCTTTGTAAGGCACTATCCTGTAGGTGTTTTGTACATGTTATCTTATTGAAACTTCTAAAAGAATTTTAAATGAGACATTATCAATGAGAGTTAAAGCCTTAAATATTGATATATTTATTCATTAGGATTTAAAAGTTGGAAGATTGACCCAGTTTTCAGAAAGCCCTTTCATTTAAACAACAGAAAGATCGTACAGGTGGTATAGTACAGATGGTGACATCTTCCCATCATTAATCTGAGAAGTGACCTTGTACATATGAATTAATATGCATCAAAATCTGAATTTAAGGGAGCTATCGTCTTATGGAGTTTGACTGTCTGCCAAGCTACATATAAACTCGTGATTCTGACTCATGTGAAAAATAAAAATAATCACTAAAGATCAACTTATACATAGGCAGTGCACATTGATGGTGAAGATCAGGATCCTTTCGCGGGGAAATGGCAGACTTGTTCAGCAGGCATAGCAGCTGTAGAAACACTAAGCAAAGGATTGTGGTGATGCTAATTTAAAAATAAACATTAGGAAATGAAAATTCTTCTTACTTAAAATAACCACTTAAAAAAATACTTACAGTCTTCCTCTAATTAACACCCTTCCTTGTGCTTAAATTTACTGGGGGAAAAGGAGTTGGGGAAAAATAATTTGTATTTTATTATAAATTACAAAATGGCCATTCACCTCGTCTCCTCCACTCTTTAGGCAGAGAATAGATCCCACTGTAATACTTAGAAGAGAGTGAAATGGGTGGCACTTTCTTTTCTTTAATCCTTCTTGCTGTGTTCTCATTAAACGAATCTGTTCAACAAGAGTGGAATTCAGTTCTTGTATTCGCCGTGCAGCTTCTTCTTTCCGTGAGGAACACGACCCAGAGTAAATGGGGACTTGATATTTAACCGATCCCTTTCCGCCTCCTCTTCCTCATCGTATCTGTCATCTTCATGCTCATCCTCCCCATCACTGCTCTGAGGACTGGAGACCTGGGACCCCGAAGGAGAAGGTGGGACCGAGGAAGGCCTGGGGTATTTAAACCCTTCTGTCTGCCAAAGACAAAAATAAGACACAAAACATTATAACAACGTCTTGACTTTTCAACAGCGTGAACACATTGCATGTGCATCATAATAAACAACATAGTTGGATTTTCTTCATGGTCCGTCCAAGAGAGATTCATGGAATAAAATAGCCTTCTTTTATTGAATACTGAAAATGTGCCAGGCGCTATATATAGATGATTGTATTTAATCTCCAATCAATTTGTTCTTCCCATTTACAGAAGAAAATTGAGAGTTCAAGGGGCCAAATGACCTGCCCAAGTTCACACAGCACGTAAGTGGTAAAGCAAAGATGCGTTCCAGGGCTGTGATCACCCCAGAGGCTTTCATATCAACTGCCACGATGCACTGCTGATATTATCCATCTCTATGTCACCTTTCAGATTTGCTCCAATTACAGAATGTGGACACCTTGGATACTCCATGGACAGCCACCACTAGAAAGAATCCTGGAAGCCAGGCTACTTCGTTGACCTTGAAATTCCAACAGGTCCTCTTAGTTAGCAAGCAAATGTCACTAGCTTTTAGTCACATTGCCCATCTACCTAAGATTCACCGAGATAACGCATTTGACAAACACATACTAAAGTATCACCTATGGGTCAGGCATCATGATGTCACTGAGGAAACAAAGATGAAAAACATGGTCCCTGCTTTCTAGATGTGCCTATGCTCCATTGATCCGGAAGACAAAGGCATAAAGTGGTTACAGCACTTGCCACTCTGTACTTCAACTATTTTTAGGCATCATTCTGTCACTACATGGACCATCACTTCAAGGTTCGGCTGTTTTACCCGAAAGCGACACAAAAAAGAATGCTGAATCCTGCACTTAGGATCTGCCTCAGAGTAGGAGCTCCGTACTTAGCCGAACTTGCTAAATAAATGCATGAATAAAGCTGAATTATCATCAAAGGCAGGGACCGTCTCTAAATAAACCAAGAGATTCATTCTGATAGAATCATGGATGCGGGACTTGGAATTTGTATACTGAGGGATTCACAAAACACTTTCATTGTCTGGTTGAACAGATTTCACTTTGGGTTAACATTCTAGATCTGTTCCCCAGACATCTGATAGAGGCAGAATATAGGGGATTAGGCAAAATTGTTTATGGTAGAAGTGATTCCTGATTGGAAAATTACAACTGAGTTTGGAGGATCTATAAACACTTCATGAAGATCTGTAGCTTTTGGAAATCCTTGAATTTGATGGCTCTTGCTAATTGCACATGTTGCTTGTGGAGAGCCTAGAAGCTTGTCCCTGAAGATTTACATGAGGTATTGGCTCCTGTGGGGCGCAGAACCACTAAGCTAAAATGGATCTCGTACTCAGTGGTATGGGTTTCATCTTTTGCACCTAGGTTTTCATCTGGTGGGTAGCGGGTAGAGAAGTTCCGTTCTTGCACTGCTGTGTAGACTGCTGTCAGGACTAATTGCATCGAAGAGAAGTGCCTGCTACTCCCCTACTTCAAGCTGTGTTTTCTCTCTTATATCCTCTTAAGTGAATGTTGTAAGTAGCCTACATTATAAGTATCCTATATAAATACCTAAGTGAACTTTAGAGGAAGACTCCCTGGTGGGCATTGCTGAATAGAACACAGTCGTCTGGTCCAGTTCCTCCTGTGGTGCTTGAATTGTCTGTCTCCTGCTCTTGCCAAATCATCACCCTCTATTTAAGCCTTTCCGTGGAGAGCAGATTCACTTCAGATTAAAACGAGCCACTTTATTTTTCAACAGCTCTCAAAAGAATGGATATCTAAGAGAGGTTTCCGGCACTAAGGCAGGGAGAGCTTTGAATGAAAGAGCTTCTCCGATGGCTGGAATTAGCTGACCGCTCCCTCTAGGCATAAGTCACCTCTGAACTGAGCACTTTGCGTTCGTGTGCTTTGTCAGTTTCTCCATTTACTTCGCTGCAGCACGAGGAACACGCACAACCGTTTGTGAACTCAGCCACTCCCAAACCAAAGGCATTGTTAGGACTTCCCCATACATTAAAAAAAAAAATAGCTTTGAAAACAATAAACAATACTTTAAACTATTTACCGTGGGTGGTGATGTGGGTTCCATGTGGAATTTATCTGGAAAAGCTCTGCTTAATGTCAGGTGCCTGGCATGCTGGTAATACTATGACAGAAAACCAATCCACGGGTTAAAAACGACTCGATATATCTCGGTAACCAAGTTAGTATATAAAATCTTATTCTCCCAGTTACAAAAATACATATTTTTCAAAGTGGCAGATTCTCTTCATCCTAAATTTAAGAATCAGAAAACATGTGACCACTTAGAGTTTTATTGTTTTTCAATAAATAGGTAAAGAAATAGTACCAAAAATTGGAGGGGGAAAGCTTAGTGAACGCTGAGCTGAGTGCTAAGGTGACTGAAAACACTGGTTTCATTCGACAGAGAAGCAGTGCGGCCTGGAGAGAAGATGAGGCCTGAATAATTACACAGACTGGGTTTAAATCCTGCCTCAGACCTTAGGTAAGAAGCATGACTTGTGACCCTGCTTTCATGATGAAATGAAGACAGTGAAATTAATCTCCCAGAGTGGTATGGGCATCGCTACGGGCGTTAGTGTGTGTAGACACTCAGCTGATGTCTGCATCCGTCACCCAGAGCTGAGCAGTATCTAAGCAGATGCATTATGTGAAGGCAAAGTCAATTTAGCTTCTATTAAATCATCCAGAGCCTAACTACACGAACATCTGAGTATTTACAAACATATTGCACGATTGAAGGGAGGTATTTCCTGTATGTGTTTTTTTCTTCCACTTTAGAAAACCTCTTTTAATTAATTTATTTATCTATCTTTCCATTTATTTTCATTTTGGGGGGAGGGAAGGTAATTAGGTTTATTTATTTGATTTTGATGGAGGTGCTGGGGATCGAACCCAGGACCTTGTGCATGCTGAGCACACACTCTACCACTGAGCTATACACTCCCCCAGCCCCTGTACCTGTCATTTTGAGGAACAATACTATTCTCACTCCCCACTGTAGTTGAGGAATATGGTCAATTATCTCTTAGAGTGAAATAAAATAGGGACTTTCCTCTTGATGTTTTCCTCCTCTTCTTGAAACAATACCTGTAATGCATCCAGTTAAGTACTGGCCATAGAATAATGAATAAGATCATGGTGAGATCCTGAAGGACTGGCTGCTATGGGCTCAAACTAATTATGAAGAATTGGGGTTTGGACTTTGCAAACTCATATCAAGTTAAAAAGTACTCATATGAAGTCCATGAAAACATCCCTGAGATCTTAAGAATTCTGATACAGAAGCGACTTAACAGATTACGACTTGAGTCAATTCTTTGACAGTCCGGCGGGGTTTTTACAGGGGTACTTCTGTGTGGATCATGAACTTGCTTACTCTGCCTAAGTATCTCCAATCCAGAAGGTCCGAGAGCCTCTCGGTTCGGTTCCTCTGAATAATCCTCTGGCGGCGTGACTGTTTGCAAAATCCATAGAGAAACTTGGTCAGCTGATTGCAAGAATCATCCAGAGAGCAGAACCTCCTGTCAACAATGTAAATACCTGAGGGGCACAAAAGCCAGAGCAAGGTCAAGGCCGAACTAACCAGAGGGGATTGCTTCTCCCGATCCTGAGGGTCCATCCTAAACCACTGCCTTTCCACTCCCTGAATCCCCTGTTGCCTCGGATTTATCTTTTCCCTTCCGAGGCTGTATTTCTGCCGTGACTTCCTTCTAATAGTTCACAACGGTCACCAACACACAGCCAACAAAGTGGTTCTTGCCAAAGGAGATCTGGCAGCTTAAAGATATCCCGGATCAGTGATGCTCCCGGGGGCTGCTCACTAACCAGCATCTCCCAGGTGAGACCTGGGTGTCAGTGGATTATAGGTTCCACAGTGTTCCCACTATGCAGCCACAGCTGAGGACCATGGCCATGATCCAAGGAAAGATGACAGTGCAACACAACTCTAAAAGACCAGAGAATCTGCAGATATTAACTGCTATATATAAAATAGATAAACAACAAGGTCCTACTGTTTAGCACAGGGAACTATATTTAAAAGCTTGTAATAACCTATACTGAAAAAGTATATGAAAAAAAATGTATAACCGAATCACTATGCTGTACACCAGAAACTAACACAGCATTGTAAATCAACTATACTTCAATTAAAAAAGGAAAAAGAAAAAAAGACTGAGGAATTGGCAATGTGTAGTCAGAGGATCCAGCCCATTCTAACTTTTCTTGCGACCAGTCAACACGGACTTATAAATGTGATATGCAAATTCTTCTGCCATCTTAAACAATTTATGTGAATTTTGCTAACTTGGCACGGAACATATAAAATAATTATGCTGACCAATACACGTACTCTAAAGCCATGGTTATTGTAATATTACTTCTAGGTAGTGGAGGGCCAAACCAGTACAGAAAAACAAAAAGGTAAAAGGGCAAGGTTTGTCCAGATTTAGCACTCTTTTTGTAGTTTGTCTTTTGGGCAACATATTTAATATTAAATATCATTTTTATCTTTTCTCTGGACCATAGGATGAAATCTACTTTTAATTAAATGGGAAGTATAAACGTTAGTTTAATCATCGGGATAGTCTCCGAGTTTGCTCTGTAAAGACCCGTGCTACGTTTGGTTAGAGATCTCACTTCTTCCTGGGCGGGGTTAATGACAAAAAAGCTCACCATATGCAGCAGGATCAGCCACGTGCTCCTGCATGAAACAGCCAAAGCCGGAGAGGTTGGTGGTTACGCTGGGGATACCCATCACGGTGCATTCGGCTGCCAGGGGAAACAGACAAAGGCGTGGCTTCAGACCAGCTCCCACTTCCTCTCAGGCAGAGGAGAAAAGCCCCAGCCCACCCAGTAGTAGCAACGTTTAGTCTGTGCCAGCCCAGTACTAAGGTGCTCTTTACATGCATGGGCTGATTTCATCTTCTCACAACCCCACGCAACAAGGCTATCCTTGTCCCCATCCTATGGATGAAGACACTGAGGCACAGAGTGGTAAATGGCTTGCCCGGCTTCACAAAGCCAGGGACGTGGTAGCTCTGGGATTTGAAGCCAGCACCCAGCTGCAGAGCTCTTGCTGGGAATGGCTGCTCAACCCTGCCTCTCCCATCCCAGCTGGCTTTCATTTTGCTTTGTTCTAAGCTTGGGTCTCTAAGTGTCCGGCAAGTTTATGGACAGGACCAGGTCCCACCTCGTATGCATCTCCCTTGTCACAAATCCCTTCCACTTTCTTAGGTGCTAGGTGAACCCATGGTTCCTTTCAGTCCTCTGTCACCTTTTGGTTAAAACGTTTTTGTTTTTTTTTTTCAGAAAATAGCAGATACGTCTTAAGAAATGTTACCACTCTTAAGAATGTTTGGATTTGAAACCACTCCCAGGAATGTTTGAATTTGTAATTCATATTTGATTATGGAATTACTCTTGGTTGGCTAGTGAGGATGGGTGAAAAAAATGGAGATTTCCTCATTACCCATGGACTCCTGTTCTGCAAATATTTCCTCTTGGTTTAGCTCTAGAGAGCAGTGGTTTCTGAATCTGGGGAGGAGAGGAAGGTGGGACAGGGATTACTGACCCATTTGAGAATCTGATGAAAGCTCTGGGACTCCTCCCCAGAAAAATCTTGCCTATAATTCTATGGAACTTCACAGATACTAGTTTGTTTTTTTTTAATTTAATTATTTTTGTTGTTGTGGAGGAGGTAATTAGGTTTATTTATTTATTTATTTTAATAGAGGTACTGAGGATTGAACCCAGGACCTCATGCATGCTAAACATGCACTCTATCACTGAGTGATATCACTATACCCTCCCCCACAAATCCTTAGTTTTATTAAATACTCAGTAACACACATATAATCAAATGCCAGGGACCCATGTTCATTGACTAAGTTTAATGCAATAAGTGCTTATCTTCATTGGGTTTCCTCAAAACACGAAACACAGATTCTAGTAAATACTCCTGGAGTGAGAGTTAGTACCACGTAAAACAATTATCCTAAAAAATTAGAGTTATCTAATATGCTAATGCCAAACTCACACCACCAGAAGTTTTGCTGTTTCTGGAACGACAGGTTAGGTAAGGAGTGGCCAACTTCCTTTGGTTAATTTGAAACAGAGAATGACTCATTCACTACAGAATACATATTTCTCACACCCCTTTTTCCATCTATTTATCTTTTATAACACCTTCTCTGGTCTTTATCAGAACACACTAGATATATTTCCTCTATCATTTTGAGTTAAGTTTAACTTTGTGCTATAAAATGATATTCTGGTAGAAAGTCCACTGAAAGATCTATAACATTCTCTTCACTCAATACACATCACTTCCCACATCCCCTGCGTCAGTCATGCTTTGGTTTTGTGCTTCTCTCTCTGCGATGCTTCCAACAGTAAATTATGTTACTTAGTAGAAATAAGAGGAATAAGAGTTAATAACAAAGTTTTAAGTTCATCAAGTGAATTTTAAAAATGTGTCTCAAAAGATAGACACTCTGTGATAAACAATTTAAGGTCATTACGTGGACATTTCATAGGTAAGAAGACATTGCCTTCACCGAAGTGGAGCTGGTGACTAGAACAATTTTTAGAACCACAAGAGAGGTAGCTGGAAGAGCTAGAGCAACAACTTTTCTAAGTCATGTTTCAAGAAGGGATAATTCTTTATCACTTTTCCCCCTCAAAGTTCTGATGTTTCTACAGCTGCTGGCAAATTATTTTTGGTGGAACCTGTAGCAACAGCATAGAACCTCATGGCAAAAGGTGCAGAGCTTTCATGTCACTCCTATTGTAAAAGTTATAGCATCCTACTTATACAGAATTTTAAAGTCTATACTTAAATTCTGGGGTCAGAATGCAAAGATTAGAAAAATCTGCTTCTTTATAATTCAGCTTATGACCTCTCTGACCCTGACGGCTGCTGTCCATTACTTGGGCAACGATGTCTTTGAGATGCAGTAGGCAAAATGTATTCATTATAAATAAAAATTGCTTTCTGAGCCTTTTTAATAAACAATTATAAGTGGAATTATATCTACACTAGGAGAAAAATCTCTGATCACCAATAAGACGGAAAAAACCCAGCATTGTCTTTTTTGCATTGGCATGTATTTAAAGTACTGATTTCCTTTTAATTAGGCATTTCAGTACAGATACAAGTTGATTGCTCAACCATGCTGGTAGGCACCAGAAAAGAAAAGCAGATAGTGGGTCTGAGAATCCACCATCTGTTAAAAAATTACATTAGGGGAAGGCGGCAGATGGAGGGTCAGAATGGAACTACGTCATTGGGCATAATACCTACCATGGAACTGGCATTTTATCTTTAATGTACCTCTTTTTCAAGAGACTTGGGTGTGAAGATGACTTTTCACTGTACATCTTCTTATACTATTTCTGTCTTTAACCATGTGAATGGGTTATCTAATTAAGAATTAAATGTATCTATTAATCTAAAAAAAAGAATTCTTCTGAAATAGAATAGACCTGTTTTAGAAAACAATTCTGTGGGACCATTGTTTCTCATATTAACCCTCCTTACGGTTCGTGTCTCCTTCGTAGTAATGAATGGGACTGGTGGAGTTCACTAAAAATATGTAATCTTTATAAAACATTCTTTTTCTTTGGAATGCAGCAATAATTCAGATATCCACAAAAATAAGCCAACCACAATCTCGTATACTTACCCAAAAGATGATTTATTATGTCCTTATTCTTAGGTCAGGAGCTAGCATAAAATTGATCCCTGAGAGAGATCCAACCAAAATCACTTTCAAAACAAACCACAAAACCAAAACCCTGGTAAAAATTACATATCAACTTTGAATATTACATACATATGCATAGAATAATATACTAATACAATTTAGAACATTTCACAGTCTATACATGTCACATACCTGGAGTATAACCCCAGGGCTCATAGTATGATGGAAATACACCAAGATGACAACCGCGGACAAACTCTTCATAATCCATGGGTAACAAGGGGCTGGTGGAGGATAGGAACTCTGGATGCAAAATCACCTACAAAAGAAAAATTCGAATGAGAAAAGAAAAAAGAAATTAAAGCAAGAAGTCTTATAGTTTGGTTATTTCAATACTATAGAATCCTTCTGTTCTAGATTCAGAGGGGAAAAAAAGAGAGCGAGAAATAAGAAAAAAGATAAAGGAAAAGGTCTGGGTGTTTTTTCTCCTCTCTCCGTTCTGTGTTAATATCTACTCTGTGGACTAACTTTCCCTCACGTTCCAAGGCCTAGACTGGAGGATAGAGTTAGTGTATCCATTTTGGTTCTTGTGCTAAACTCCTCCAACTCAGCCCTGATGAACAATAAAGATTTTTTTTTCAGTTCTCTAACTGTTGGCCCCTGTCTTACGTCTCAGTTTATTCCCACCTTGAGCAGGAGGAGGGGGAGCTACACCTACAAGCCCCAAGCACGACTTAGCCAAGTGAAATGGAGCAACGGGTCAATTTCAAGTTACCAGAGTGATGTCACTGAACTGGAGATGGGAAAAGCAGTGGTAGTCCATACAAGGTATTTCCACCATGCGAGTACAACACTCACAAACTACCTCAAGAGCCTGGGTAATAGGAAAACGTAGTAAATAGGATGCGATGAATTTTAAGCATTACCTTTCTTTTTAGCATAATCGATTTACATTTTTCAAATTTTATGTAATTTAATTTTACACAATGGCTGGGTTTAAAACTGGACCACAGCGTTGCTGAAAATTTAGCAATTGGCTCTTGTGCACTGGTATTAGCCTGCTCTCGGGGTGCAATGCCTGTAATTTTCTGCAAAGGCAGAGACCAGAGAGGGCGTGGCTGTACTTGGAAAGTTGTGAATAGAATAGCTACTTAACGGATCACCTAGATGAATGAGTTCTATTCCTCCTATTTATTAAATTTATGAATTATACATTATAATATAATTATAATATAAAAATTATATTATTATCCTAGTACTGTAAAATCGGATTTAAAAAATTTATTAGAATTTATTTTGAATAACTACTTAGCTATAGGGGGAGGCTGACAGATAACCTGTCTGGTGAGGACTTTAATAAAATGGAGAAAGAGGAGGATTATATATACATGTTTATATATAAATTATATATTTTAATATATACTAAATGTTAATTTTATATAATTATATATAAATACATGTATGTATGTGTGTATATATATATATAATTTGAAATAACCCCAAATTTACAGAAAATTTGCAAGTCCAATGTGAAGAGAATAATTTTTCCAGAACCATTTGTGTATAAATGGCAGACTGCATGCCCATCATCCACAAATACTGAACATGTATTTCCCACAAACAAGAACATTCTCTTACATAACCACAATAGAACGATCAAAATCAGGAAATTAACACTGATACATCACTACTATCTAATCCTTAAATCCCATTCAAGCGTCTCCAGTGGTTCAAACACTGTTCTTTAAACCAAAGGATCCAGTTCACAGTCACACGTGACATTTAGTTGTCACTTCTCACTAGTTTCCTTCAATCTGGAAGAGTTGACCGTGCTGGCAACTTGACCTTGGACTTCCCAACCTCCAGAACTCTGAGAAATAAAAGTTTGCTGTTCATAAGGCACCCAGTCTGTGGTATTTGGCTACAGCAGCCTGAACAGACTAAGACAATCGTCCCCCATGTGACTAGTCCCTCCGTCCCTCTGTCTCACACACATGGACTCTGCCTCACTCCTCTCTGGCTCTGACCCCTGTCCTGAGTGTCACTCCCTGCTGTGTGGACCCTCCTCACCCTGCGTGGGCTCCAACTCCTTTCTCTGGACTCCCTCAGCATGACCCCCTCCCAGTGTAGACACCTACCTTGTACTCCCCCAGCTAACAGCTTCAGAGCTGAATTATTTGGGAAGGGAAAAGAGAAGAGGAAGAAGAAGAAGAAAAAGAAGCTTAAAAAAAAAAAAAAGACAAAAACAAGCACACAATCCTTGTTATATTCTGTTCATGGAATAAGTGTTTATTCTTCCAAAAAGGTTACATCAAAGAAAAGCCCTAATTTTAGATATACCACAATAATAATAACAGTTATATAGTACTTCATATACTTTAAATCACGTTCACGTATGTTGCCTCATTTAATCTTACAACATTGTGTGATGGTGAGGGTGGTCATTCTCATTATCTTAATTTTAGAAATAAGGAATCTAAGACTTCACAGACATTTGTTCCATCTCAGTAGACCCATAAAGAGGAGATACGTTAAACCTAAGAAATAAAATGGTAACGTGTCCCCAACAAGTACCTATGAATGATGGTTTAGTCAATCACAGGAATCACAAACTGGCAAAGCAAAAAATGGATAAAGTACTTTCCTCCACAAAGCATAATTTTAGTTCCCATCACGTGCAAAGTACTGTGAAAAAAGACCAAAGACACAGACACAGGCTGAGTCTGGGCAACCACCAGGTCAGAATTCCATTGCACTCTGTTGGCAAACACCAGCAGAGGGGGATTTAATAGGCATTGTGTCTCCTTTGGCTTTTCCAAGCTTAGGAAAATCTGTACTCTCCAAAGCCCATTTTGGAACATGAAAACCTCACGGCTCATTCATTTTGTTTCCAGCCAAAAAGGATGACAGCATGACTAAAATAAGAAAACAGCTGCTCTGGGCCCTCGAACAGCCAATGGCCGAAGCCCAGGGCAGAGGAAAGGATGTCAGAGGTCAGCCCAAGGTTACGGGGAGGAGTAAATGAGATCCTGCACACAAAAGGCCCCAGCAGAGCACCTGGCTCACAGCAGACCCTGGATCAGTCGGGACAAAAAAAAAATAAACAAAAACTTGCCAGGACCGTATTTATCCTGGGAAGGAAGTAAGGTCCCAATGGAGTTAGGTGACTTTCACGGAGTGGGAGCACAGGGTCCAGACTTGAAATCTGCAGTCTCGGCTACCAAGGCAAGACCACTGATCAGTTCAAATTCAAAATAGTGTGCAATGCTTCCCAAACCAAATGGTTGCATTCATATAAAAACCTTGTCAGTTCAGTCGGAGAGTCAAGAACCATATATAGCCGTCTCTAAATATGCAGGCGATCAAAGAGATATTAGCACTGAATGAGTGTGAAGCTTTTAAAGGATGATATTAATAAAATTAAATACCTCATTCTGAACTGACAAAAATTGATCTCAGTGCTCTGAGTGTATGTTGTTAAAGAGGGGCTATTCTTTAATTTCTTTTGTGTGTGTTCACTTTATGATAATAATCAATGAATAGCTCAAAAAGTTCAGGAGTTTAACTGCACAAACACAACTTGTATGAGACCAGCTTCCTTCTCCGTTCACTCTGCCGAAGTCATAGATGTATTTTATATCTCTGTGCCTTTTCATCCACTTCCTCTGCCTGATGAGCCCACCCTTTTATTATTTGCTTGATAAACTTCTGCTCATTGATCAACAGATCATCTGTTTTATAAAACATGTTATTAAATCCTGCAGGCAAAGATCAATCTTCTGCCTTCTACTCTCACTAAACTCTGTTCACACTTCTAAAAAAATATTGAGCAGCTATAATGTACCAGGCACTGGACTGGGTACTAATAAAAGGTAACATTTATTATGTGCCAGGGACCATGCTAAATCGGTAGCTATTATTTTTCAGTCCTCACAACAATTCTCTGAGTCTGTCTATATTATCACCATTTACAGGTGAGAAGACTGAGGCACAGGTAGATGAAGTAAACTTACAAACTGAGTAAGTGGCAGAGATTTAAAGTCTGAGGACAGTCTTGAAGGATTTGGCATACAGCCTTCATTAGAGATGGGACAGCCCCTGAATCTGCTGCTCAGATTTCCTTCACGAGATCCTGGCCCAGGATCTTGATTGATAGCCCCAAGTGCATCCCCTGTGCACCTCCCACAGCGGCTGCTCCCAGCCTGTAGGACCTGCGGACACGGACATGTGTATCCGTGCTAACCCATTTCTCCCCATCGGGTGATTCTTTTCATGGGCAACTTTTGTTTGGGGGGAATCCCCACCCCTACACATGGAAATCCCTATTAAAACTGTTGCATTGAATTGTTCATAAAGGCACCCATCTGCCTGCCAACCTGAAACCCCTGGTTGCGGGAAGTACACATGAAGGTAAAACACAAGGAAAAAGTGTTCGATAAAGGAAAATGTCTATAGGAACAGTAATATACTTAAAATAAGTCAACAGAAAACCAAAGTACACACACTCCCAAATGGGGATCTTTTGTATTAAAGAAAGGAAGCCTCTTTTTTTTTTTTTGTATAATAATTCTGAATTTGTTTTAGCTGTAGACTGAGTGTACTGTTGAAAACTACCTTTGTTTGTTTCTGTGGGCCCATCAGCATGCACGTGTGTGTGTGTGTGTGTGTGTGTGTGTGTGTGTGTGTTTCCTTCCATTCACTGGCAAGCCATGCCGAGTGGTCTCGGGCCACTGCTTTTCCCATTTATACTGTTCTATATGTGTGTATTTTTTAGTGTATTTGCTGATTTTTTGTTAGTTCTAGTGTTTTGTTAATTACAATTGACTTTTCTTTCTAAAAAAAAGGCTGAGTATCTTTTAGCACTGGGCTACACCCTGTAGGTCTCCCTACCTCACCCCTCCTTCTTCTCATCCTCTCATCCCACCTTCAGCCTTGTTCCTTCTTCTGGCTGCACCTCCCTGCCTGCTTTGCTTTCAACCTCTTGATTCTTCACAGGCATTTTCTGCCAACAAGCGTTTTCCTGTCTACTCCTGTCTTGCTGTCTGCTTCTCAGGGAACAAAAACCGAGAAATCAAACATGATCGCTGCCTCAAAGAACCCAGAGTCTCAGGGGAAATGGACATGTGAATTAAAATATAGAAAACTCAGTGTGATCATTGCTATAATCACAGTAAACAGGGAGTGTCTTGAGAACACAGATAAGGCAACAGCTGTTCTCTGTGGCGTAGATGAATGGACATTAAGGAACAGTGTAAAGAAGACATGACTTTTAGGTTAGATCCCGGAAGAACTGTTAGAATAACTGAGATAAGGTTATCTCAGAAGAAGAGAATAAAATCAGCAAATACACAGATATATGAAAGTGTTTAATACTTTTAGGAAATGTTACTTGTCCACTCCTGGGAAATTGCTTCATTGTCACTACACTGTTTTAAAAAAAAGTATCAATCTGTATTTATTGTACACAAGTGCCAACCACGAAGAGATCGTCAGATTCAGATTTAGATGTGGGTGTGACATGAAAGGTTCTGGGAAAAACAGACATCTACAGGGAAAGAAAAGATTTTCTTGCTCCCACTATTTTCTCTCCAAAGGACAAAAAACTTGAGAAGGACCAGTCTGGAGTAAACGACACGAGAATGAAACTAAGTAAGTGTTGACACACTCTGTGGATCCAGTCCTGCTGAAAAAACTTAAAAGGATGGGGCATCCTTGGCAGAGACCGTCCTGCATTTCCAGGGGGAAATGTGTAGCCTGACTACTATAGGTGCACTAAGTGAAATTTTGGAAATCCAGAAACACAAATGAGAAATAAAAACCACCCATAATTCTGTGTCTTGGGGCAACATACACACATATGTGTGTGTAGAATATTTTTGCAATGAAAGGGTTAACACAACACAAAACATTTTATAAACAGCTTGCATCATTTAATGCTGTATTATGAATTCTTCCTACTATCACGACATTTTCTCCTGCCTTGATTTCTGAGATCTTTTCCTCTGTCTTTCTTTCAATCTCCTCTGAACTCTTGAAGTTTCCTTGGGTCAACAGTCTTCTTCATTCATTCAGCCTGGTCTCCCAGCCTGGCAGGGTCGTCATTACCTGGTCTCCACTCCTGCCCACATGCCGACAGCTCCCTTCACAACTGTCCGGATGAACCCCAGGCTTATGTTTTCTAAGTACCTCTTAAGCATCTTAACTTGAATATCTCACATGTAACTCAAACTCAGTCTATCAAAATCTGAACTCAGTTCATAACAAGACCCCTCAAACCAACTTCTTTTAAAGCCTCTCCTTAAATTTTAGAAAATATTGGTTACATACTGAAGCCTAACCTTCTCCCTCTTTCTCACTGTCAGTGCCCACTGGTCACTAAGTATGGTCTTTTCTGCAGGCAACCAACTCTTCCATTGTTCCATCCTCTCTAGCTTTGCCGACAAGGCCTTTGTAAGGGATCCTCAGTGCTTCTTACCGCATCCCTGTACTGTGTGTCTCTTACTGCATCCCTGTACTGTTGCAGTAGGTCCTTAATTTGTCTCCATGACATCCATTCACACCTACATCAATGAGTGAGTGCAGGGTGAGAAATAAATTTCAGGATAGACTAATTTTTCCCCCAGAAATTTTGCAGAGAAGAGTAGAAAAGAAACATTTAAAAACATCAAGAGGAGACAAGGTTAAGGCAAAGTTGTTTATTTTTTAATGTGGAAAAATTTAAGAAATATCTGTAGACAGCAAGGGAAGGGCTAGTAATCCTAGAAAATAAAAGAGGGTAATTTCCTAAGAATGTGGGAGGGAATAAGATCCCAGAAAAACCCTTAGAATCTGAAGGAAAAGAAGTAAGCATAGGTCAGAATTTATATTTGAGGCCAGTATGATGGGACTTCAAAGGAGTTTATAACTCATAGGATTCTCAGGTCATCTGCTAAAGGTGAAAGGAGGAAGGGACAGTGGGAACTTGCCCTTGAAAAGATTGGTTAAAGCGTGTGATCTTGAACGCAACTTGATCTTGAATGCTGATGAGTGGAATTGAGTAGGGATAAGCAATTATCTGTGCACACGTTCGCCATTGACCCTCATGCCTACCACCACGCCTAGGACATAACAGATCCTCAGTAAACATCACAGAGTCGCAGTGGCAGAAAGCAGGTCTTATTTATACACCTAAAACTGTGCCTCATCATCATAGAAACTCAAGAGTCAAAGGAATGAATTGGTCTATAGAAAATTACAGAAAAAAACATCATTAGCCACATTCTCTGAAACTGGAAGCTTCTCATACCATAACCTTAAGTTGAACTTTATCAGGAAGAAACAAAGACAATTCAAGTTAATCTCAGAGAGTCATTAATTAAAGCAACTCTTAGAATATATGTGTTTCATTAAAAATTAGGCAATTTCCCTTATGCTCACTGACTGTATTGTGCAATGAAAATGAATGCTAAATTACCACTCAAAGTCCTAAATATGCTTCAGTTTTTAAGAATGATACCAAAATAGTTATTATTCTTTAGTTACCCAAGGCAGGAAGCAGAATTAATTTTCTCTAGAAATATTATTAAAAAAATTCTGATAGATGTTAAAACAAGTAAGGGTACTTCTAATAAATCCTCAAAAATATATTCTACATGATTCTGACGTGCCCCCACGGACCAATTAGTTCTACCTTGACTCTGTCTGTGCGGCCGTTGAAAAGCCCGATCCGTCTAATGGTGCTGAGGATGGGATCGGTGGAGTCATCAATCATGTTGTGAGTGGTCACTGGGGGCAAGGACTGCCGCTGAAGGAACGGAGAGAAGAAAATGTCAGTCGTGGAGAGAATCAATAAGTGTGACTAATTTCAACGATAGGTCATCGGACACACGTCATCCAACATTTATGCCTTCCAGTCAGAGACGACCCTAATGATGATGACAAATTGTATGAGTGTTCCAGAGGAGCATAATGGTTGAAGAACTTCCTTCGCAGATCGTGAACACACAATATTTTTGTTTTTCACCTGCAGCCACTATAGGAAAGGCCTAGAATTCTCGATGGCTTCTGGAACTTGTTTGGCATAAAAGTCCTGAAATCTTGACTGGCGACGAGCCACTCTCCCGGTTCCCACTAGGGGGCTGTCCTCCAGTGCCTCACTGCTATTGACAAGCTTTCTGTACGTAACTAACACACATTTTTCTCTTTTATCATAATTCCACTTGACTGAGAAACATTCACCTTTTCTCTATAGTGACTCCGAATTGTACGCTTTTTAAAAACTTTAGGAGGTTTTTGTTATCATTGCAATATACATAGTTTTTCAACTGGACGTATTGGTTCCGAATGTATTTTTAAAGTAGATACAAAGACAAGTTCCATGAGATGTTTTAAAGAGCCCTGAAAACCACTCATGAAAGAGAACATGCAAAGATATCACTTAGGTAAATACTTAAGAGTGACTTTCCTAGTTCTCAAATTTCAAAATTCCCCAAATGAACTGTTCCAATCAATTTTTAAAGATATTGATGGAAATAGACTTGAATAAACATGGGAAGTGCGTTGGGCACTTTTTTCTTTATTACCTGAGTTGAAAAGATGGCTCTTTTCATAATTGTTAGATCATCTCGATCCAAAATGGTGTTCATGTCAGGAATTTCTCCTCTGTGGGGAAAACAATTTTAATAATAAAAATAAAAAGTGCTAGCACCAATGGAGTGCCTCCTGTGCATCAGACTCTGTTCCAAGCACTTTAAAAATAAATGCAGAGCAAACATAGTTTCCTAATGAAGCTCACAGACACATTCCTACAGTGTGCAAAAGTCTGATAAAAGAACACCTTTGATAGCAGAAAAAAAATGAAATTAATTTTTAAAGCATTAATGTTGGTGAGCAGGAGAATTCTCTCATGATATTTTGCCAACTCCTGAATACAGTGTTCTCAAGTCTCTGTAACCTGTCCATCTGTGAGTTGATATTTTTACTGGTAGAAAGAAATGGTGCACACCTGCTGCCATGCACCAGGAGACAGCACACCTTTTTTTCATATTGAAACAAAATCCATATATTTTGTATACTTATTATTATTTTGTAATACATTTTAATTTGGCTTTATTATTTAGATTTCATTTTATTTATACATTTGTATATTTCATTTATTTATTTTTATTTAAATAATGTACATTATTTATTAAGCAAATATATGTTTGTTAACATATTAATTTAAAATACATGTTAATATAATTAATATAAGTATATACTTACTATATATTAAGTCAATATATATTTTGACTTAAAACCTTATGAAATCTCCCTCAGCTTCAGAATCTCCTTTAAGGAAATTTCCACTGAATTAGAACCCATCTGCCTTTATAAATATGTTCTCATTTGTGTAGCTTGTCTCACATATTTATCCAATGAAGAATAAAACAAAACCTGCTCATATGATGTAATGCATCTTCAAAGGGTAGTCATTCCCTTATATTTGGAACAAAATAAACATGGTGTCTAAATTATTAAGTGTAAATAGTGAAGCCCTACATGTTTGCAGTGTTGAGTGGTCCAAGCACCCACCTTAACAATGCATCGTACAGTTTCTTTCCAAACTTTTCCTTCACAGAATGCGCAGTGTCCCTGTGTGAATAGAAAGATTTACAACTTAAGTAATGTCACAATTTTAGTCATTTGCCACGACAGTGCTGTTGTTCCATCAGTGCATTCTTTGAAATTACAGGTCTCTTCTGTATAGCCTCTTCTATTATTTTCCTATTTGCCAATTTAGCCTGAGTTAAAACCGCCAGAGCTGAGGCAGCAGAATACCCTGACCAGGGCAGAGAGCATACCATTTTTTTTGCTTGATGATAATCTGGGGAGGGTGGGGGAAGGGAGAGGGAGTGGATGGAGGTACAGATGTAACATCGGGAATCCACTGACGATTGCTGAGTCTGGGCTGTTGGCGTGCAGGGGGTCATTACATGAATCTCTTTACTTTGACATATGTTTTTAAATCTCTGCAATTGAAAAAAAATTTTTTTAATTCAACCCATCTTTAAAGATTTCTACAGAGGCCTTATCCTACTGGGGTAGCTCACTTCAAAGTTCTTATACTCACACCGTTTCACAGGCATGACATAATCTAATATACCAGCCCAATGAAAAGAGAACCGAGTAACATTTGTGCTATCATAATCTTAAAGGAAAAGAAAAACAGTTCAAGGAACCAGATCGGAAATCATGCACTTGAAAAAAATCCCTTTCCACCTATTGCTTGAGAACATTTACAAGACGCGAGGTTACCAGAGCTGTTTTCGCACTGCCTGGCCTTTCAGGGTTTCCACATTGAAATTATTTGTCTTGGCAGGCATGATGAAAAACACCACCACGGTGACGTCACTTTTATGCATCTGATGGGGGATTAGAAAACACAACAGAGTGAACTATCAAAGATAAAATAAGCCATGTGACAGATGAACCTTACACTGTGAAAAACAGGGCATTAAAGTATCTTTAAATTAAAAAGAACATTTAAGTTATGATCCACAAAGAAATTACAGCCCCTGTCCTGAGGCTTTTTCAGAAATTTTAATTTAAATATGGCTTTAAATCAAGATTTTCCAATAAGCAATTAGAAAATCCACGCATAAGATATTTTCATGGTATCGACTACCTAAAATGGAGAACAATTGCTATTTGATATCACTGTGCTTTTCTGTGGTTAAAACAAGTTAAAATGTAAGTTATGATTCCATGGATAAAACTAGCTCTTTCAAATTTCAGATTGGAAAGTTAATGAACCTTTCATTTGGCTTTATTCTGTTTTTTTTTTTTTTTTTTTAACAGTGAATTCATGAGGATGGGCACACATAGATTATTTAGTTTTCTATTAAGTGTCTTGATTCTCGTGAAGTTGCATTTTGGTTTCTTTAGCCCTGAAGTAAAGGAACAAGCATGAACTTCTGGTGTGGCAGCCACTCTGCTGGGTGATCTAAATGCATAACTTAACCCGAGCCTGGCAATAACCATGCACGCTACCATCAGTCTCCTCATTCATCTCAAAAGGGAGTTGCAAGAGGTTCAGTGTCTTGTCTGAGCTCCTATGACAGGTTATTGGCAAAGCAGGGATTCAAACTGTTTGTTGTTGTCTTTTCTTTGACTCTGCAATCTGTTTTCTTTTCCTCTTTTAACAAATACAATTGACCTGGAATTTCTCAGAAGGAAATGACAGGCCAAACAGCTGTGGGAATGAAATCATAAACTTACTTAAAACTGTGAACAGATGAATGCTCTTGCCTTCGGAAAATGACTATCCCCCGAGTGCGGGGCACTTAATCATCTAGTCCGTGGTCTCTGCCCTCTAGGGCCTGATATTCTGTTCAAAACATCGATAGGAGCCTCAGAGTAGGAAATTCTCCCCACGAGTAGCCAATGTGCTATTAAAGAATAACTATGCTATATGGAAAGAGAATGCTTTCTTTCAATTTCTCCAAGGATTGTAATAATTTTTGAGGTCTAGAATAAGAGAAACTGGGTTTTCTTTTTCACACTTAAAAATAAAGTGACTATTTAATAATGTATGCATAAATTGATTAATAATGTCCCTAAACATCATACGTGTTTGATCTAGCAGTGAATTCATCTGTAAGCTTGTTGAGTAGATACAGACCAGGAAATACTCTGAAATATATTATTCCAGCTTATTCTTGAATCATCTTTCTGGTCTTCAGTCCTCTTTTGTAGGCTTGGGTTTTTATTAATGTGGTTTTAGGAAATCTTTTAGCATACTTGGTACAATGTCTGCTCTAGGGCAAGGATAAACTACGTTCAAGAAGTAAAAATTTAACTGGAGAGCAGGACAGGGCTTAGCAAAGTTTAGACTGTCTCAAGATCTCAATAAAACTGGACTTCTACCCTGGTCTTCTGCATTTTCCTGTTACTTATTCTATATTTAGATGTGGTGTGATTGGAATGTAAGCCAATAATTTTCATCCAGAGCTATGACATGCTACTTCTATTGGCACAGGTTTTATTGCTGGGTTAGTTGGGAACCTATTTTAAGTCTTACCCTCCTGAACAAAAATTGAGTCCACATTGTTGGGAGTGGAAAACTCCTTTCCCTCCTTTGCGTTTCTGTGTGGTGGGACCTCTCCTAGTTTCACAGTGCAAGACTTTCAATCTCAAGGAAGGGACACTGCTAGTGAGTTGGGGGAGGTAGAGAGTTTGTGTGCGTCTGCCCTGTTCTCCAGAGAGCAGCTGTTGGCTGTCAGCTGTATTGCACATGTTCTTCTGAAAGCTTTGCTCCAGTTGTGGGAGGATGGCAGTGGCCAGAGCTGCCTGCAATTAGATGTCTAACACCAAGAAGTTTAATACCAACGTCCAGTCTTAGGAAGCCTATTGGTGCCATATACCCAAGCGACATGGTCCATTGTAGTCTTTATTGGTTTTTAAAAAGGTGAGATTTTGTTCTCCATTTGGTGTTTTTTTTTTATTTTTAAATATTTATCTTTTAATTGTTTCCAAACTCTTGGGAGGAGGGTGGGAAAAGGGATCTTATATGGTGGTCTTAAAACATTACACATATAATGTGATAAGCTTGTGGCTCTTTAAAAACTACCTAACAACTTAGACAAATATAAAAGTGAACAATGAGGCAGTCTTAATATGTAAATGGAAAGACCGAAGCCATTTGGAGAACAAGGCTGTCATTTTAAGTCTTCAAAATCATATACTCTTTTGAAAACGAGTTAAGAAGCCAGAAAATTCTTTACTTCCCGCAGAAGAAGGTTCTCCTATAAAAGCAATGCATGGCATTCTAGAGTGGTCTTACCCTCAGCAGGAAATTGAGCCTGGATAAGGATTCTAGGAAGATGTCAGCTCCTTTGTTTGAAAACTCATACCTCCCAGCAATGAAGAGGAACAACGTTTTTTCAAGATCAAAGTCCAGGTGACTAAAACAAAACAAACCAGTTTCAAACAAACTGAAGTAATAGCAACAAGATGTACACAGGAATTTCAAGTACGAAGGCAGCTGGGAAAGATAAACATTTACTCTAACCTACCCTGTTTTTCCTCTGTATCCCAGATCCTTAAAATCACATGCCAATTTTTTTTTTTTTAATAAAGAAAAACATACCCATAAAAATGACCTCGAACAAAATCTTGGATCCTGGCCTTGTACATGGCATGTAGATTTTGAAATTCATGTACTGCTGAAAATTTCTTAACATTCAAGCCATTTGGAGTAATTACATCTGGAAAAGCAGAATAAAATCACAAAAAATCTCTTCTGAGAGAGGGTAGCATTGTTTAAAAAAACATGGTTTTTAAAATCTGTAAAGTTTGGTGTCTCTTAACATTTCTAGATCCTGACTATCATAGAGTTGAAAATTCATAAAACTTTACAAGAAATTGCTGAAGTAGGAGATCAAGAGAACCTGACAGAAATAACATTGAGTGACGGGTACTACGAAACCATCTAATGAATAGCAAAAATAATCATATAAGAGTTTTTCATTTACTGATTGCTTACTGTGCACCAGGCACTGCTCTAAATGCCTTGCAAAGTAATTCATTCATCTTTGCAACAACCAGGGGAGCAGGGTGCTTATCCGCATTTGCAGAGGCAGAGACTGAGGCACAGAACTGCTATGGAACCTGTTCCAGACACACACGTGTCCGTGGGAGTAGAAGCCACGGGGTCTGCCTTCACCTACTGCGTCCTTAACTGTGCTGTGCGCTAAACCACCTCTTGTCATCTTCTTCTGACCGAGCGTGTGGGAAGTGTCCATATGGAAAATTGGAGCGGTAGCCCTTTATTTCTAATACATAACCGATTCTTTCTGTCTAGAAGATTTTGTTGCTTGGGCCAGAAGACATTTTTGGTTTTCCAGAACGTTTGTCTGTGACAAGAAAGATAAGGCACTACTCAGAGTTCTTGACGGGAGCCACCTACTGAGTTGAACACTTGGGTTATTGCATTTAGTAGCAGTGAAAATAAAGGTGATAGAAAAATTTAGCACATGGCAGTGGAGATTTTTGCAATGGAGGTTTGAGCTAGAATGACAAGTATGCCATCATTTTGAAGGATATGTCACAGTTCCTAGGCCACTCCCTTGCCGTGGTTCCACAGAATCACCCCAGGCTTCTTGGTCCTTTCTTTGAGGGGGGATGGAAAGAACTGATGTTTTTTAAAAAATTTTTTTACTAAGTAATTGGCTCTACTCGTTTACAGATCTTGCCACGGGTGGGTCAGTTTTAGGTTGCTAAGATTTCCGGTCAAAGTCCTTATGTGAATAATTCCTGCATGAACTGTACAGTGTGATCAGGATAGCAGACAATTCCCTCTGACAATGTATTTCTCTTTCTGTAATAATTAATTAATTAATTAATTAATTCTTTGAATTGAGGTATAGTCATTTATAATGTGTTAATTTCTGGTGTACAGCATAGTGATTCAGTTATATATATATTCAGTTATATTTATATATATGTATTCCTTTCCCTATTCTTTTTTCATCATAAGCTATTATAAGGTATTGAATATAGTTCCCTGTGCTGTACAGTAGGACCTTGTTGTTTATCTATTTTATATATAGTAGTTAGTATGCTTCAGTATCTTATGGCAAAGATTTAGCTGGGCCTTAGGAATTAGTTTAAACCATGGTCTAAATCACTGTGGAGAGTCTAGCATCCTCTCTCTTGATCGGTTTCTGCTTCTTATTGTACTTCATTGTAGTTTAACTTCCTTTGTATCCCGTGCTACATAATAGAAAAATGGAAGCTGCCAGCAGCTTCAAAGCTTGACATTTCTGTTATACAAGACTGCATTCAAAGACTCATGTGTTTAAGACTCCTTATGAGAGCATTCTGATTGGTCCAGCTTATGTCAGGTGTCTGCCTCTGGACCAATCAGCTGTGGTCAGGTGACAGGGTCACGTTTTATGAACGTGCCTCTTGGCACTGCAGCCTCTGGATGGGTCTGGATATAGTTCCCAGAAAAACTTGCAAGAAAATCTTGGGAGAAGTAAACTTAACAGGTTTCTACTAAACAGGACAAATGAGAATATGTTATAAGATGTAGTACTGGGGTAGCCTCACACAGATTTCTGATATTTTCTGGACTTCCGTTTTCTTAAAATAGAAAAGCCAACTCAGCTTGCTTACTGGGTTGTCATTATGACACCAGTTTAGAACTAAGGGATTTTAAGCATCGTCTGTTTATTCAACAAACACATATTGTATGCTACTATGTTCCAGATATAGCTTAGTGTTCAAAAAAGCTACTGAAAGTGAGCATTTAAATATGTGTAAAGATTTGGGTGGTCATAGTGAATGCAAATTTTCCTCCTATTATTATTTTGTGCATTTTCGTTTAAAACACAATTTCCATATTCTAACATCATTTGAGCTGAAAGATTGGTGACCAACTCAGGGATGATAATTACCAGGCTTTCTCTTCAGCATGTGCTCTGCCTCGATCGCTGTTATTTCGGAAACTGTGGTGAACACATGAGCACAGTGGACAGAAGCCCGCTCCATGCAGTACCGGTGGTAAATCTGCCTCTCCCCAGCCTCTTTGTCTATGTTAAACTGTTAAAACAAAACAGAACAGTTTAGGATTAGCGGATACACACTACCATACATAAAATAGATAAACAACAAAGTCCCTACTGGACAGCACAGGGAACTGCATTCAGTATCTTATAATAACCTATAATGAAAAAGAATATAAAAAAGAATATATATATGCATAACTGAATCACTGTGCTGTACACCAGGAACTAACACAACATTGTAAATCAACTCTACTTCAATAAAAAATAAAATAAAATAAACCAAAAAAAAAAAAACCCCACACATATACATTTGCTTACACTGATCTAACCACACAAAACAAAATCACATATTTTTTATATTGTTTTTCTCAAGGCTATGTGACATTTTATGGCCACAAAAAGAGTAATGATAATGTTTTACTAAACCAACTACTAAAATACATAGCTACTTATGCTTTAAGAAAATGTTGTTTACTTCGTTTCTGCTTAAACAGCCATTTAACGCCCTAAGTAAATGTTATTTCCACTTTGCTATAATCATAGAGCATTCTTCATCTTTTTGTACTTTAATTATACTTTTACTTATTTTATAAATATTGAGCTAATTCCTTTCCCCAAGGTCTTTATCATATTTTTTCCATATGCAATGAAAAAAGCTGACATTAAATTTGACACAGAAAGTAAGGATAATTATTATTATCATCGTCCATTCACTGAAAAAGACCTGACAAAGAGAAAAGACAAATGCTTTCCCATGCTTATGTAACTTCCACCACTGTGTAATTTCAAGGAGTGTACAGTTACTTTAATTAGATGGTGTGTTAGATTGTGCAATCACCCATTATTCTGGGCATCCTAACTTTAACCAAAAGCCAGATCTCCAACAATTACTTACATAATTGGCAACCTTTGTGGGCTTTGGCCATTTTGCTTAGTTATTGAATGTTATGTCTCATACAGCTGCATATGAAACTACAATGTCTAAGAGAAAAAACTCTGTAAAGTTGCTGCCATTATATTAGCAGGTGCTTTTTGGAGTAAAGATTATTAGAAGTTTGACACTGTGTATCAGACACTCTTCTAGGCAAGATACTGTATTTAAATCCTCATAAGCCACTGAGACACGTATTTTGTCTTCATTTTATGCAGGGGGAAATTGAAAGTTTTAGAGGTTAAAAAACTAGCCCAAGGTACATATATCTATTAAATATTTTAGAAGAGCCCTAAATTGATCCCAAATCAGTCTGACTCCACACTTGGGGTCCTATTTGCTTTTATATAAATTAGATTCCAGCCCTATCAACAAGTCAGTCCCAATGGTGACTGCACCATACAGAGGAATACGCCAAAAAAGACTCATTAGATGATTCTAACGGTTACAACTGGGGTCATTCCTAGGGCATCCCTTCTTGACTGTAATATTTGCAACCATCTCTCTTAAATTAATTTGAGTCAAGTCTCCATATGACATCCTTAGATCAGCAGATGTTTTCTTAAAAGCTCTATATGGCTGCTCTCATTCATTCAACTGAATCTCTCATTCAACCTACATTTGTTTAGTAATTTACATATTTCGGTTGCTTTCAAAGAGCTTACAAATTAGTGAGAAAGCAAGTAGAAATTAGGCAGAAATGAGTAAGTGTCTGAGTAAGGTATAGGATCTGAGAGGGTCTGATTGATCCTGGCTAAGGATAAGGAAAAGTGTCTCATATAGGTGTTCATATTGTCAGCATCACCTCTTATGTTGAACTTTAAAATTTTTTTCATGCATATGATTTGGTGTTTTTTGTGCTTTACCCAAATTCTAAACCTACTGTGAGCATTGGGACATCTGCTGTAGAAAATGATTACAGGGGCATTTGCTATGAAAAATGGCTATGAGTTTAACTCCAAATCTAGCTTGTAACCACTTGTTATCTACTAGTCCCTCCGCTGAGCGGGATGTTTTACTAGAAAGATGGGCTGGGGTCTGATGAAACATGCATATTTCAACCAGTGAGGGGCTTTGAGCTGTGGGGATATGGAATCATTTGAAGGTCGTGTGATGTAAATTCTGACCTTTGATTGAAAGGATAAAGCTGTAATATATAACTACATACTACATGATAATGCATTTGTTCCTTGACAACTAATAAAATCTGAAGTGTATTATTAGCTGTTTTATTAATTGTTACTGTCCAAGGCTCTAAGTGTTCTGAAGTGAAATATTTGATATGCCTCTGTAATATTTTCTCTTTCACAAAAATCCAAGTCTGCCCTTCTCCAAGAATCACGGTGGCTGAGCTTAATACAGATCACTGGTTTGCCCTTGTTAGTCTACCATTAGGAAATTTGGCTGATCTCCTAACTCTCTGAAGTCTTTGGTGTCTTTATTTTAAATACACATCCTATGTTTACAATTTGACCTTTAGGTTAGGCTGACCTTTTTATGGGCAAGCTCTCATTAGGACCGCTATGCAAACGTGAAAGTTTGTCCGCAAGAACTTTCCAGCACTCCAAGTGTCTTTGAGATAGAGGATTAACTTCCCCCCTCCCTATTTGAGTAATGTTACCTGTGTATTACAAACATACACACATTTACAAAAGCACGCATTCTGTTTCATAGACTCCTAGAACAATTTTTAAATTGGGGGAGTCTTTAGAAATCAACTTTCCAACTTTCTTATTTTCCTGAGAGTGAAAGAGAGCCCTCAGATGCTAAACTGATTTATTTGGCAACGGAGACGACAAATCAGCAAAACTCCTGACTTTACGGTACTCAAATGCTTTGTCAATATTATTGACATGATGATATAAAAGACATACTTTTATTAATCTGATTTAATTGATGGAAAATAGAAGAAAGAAGCCAAAACTGAGTGACTTTAGGTCATAGAATAGTGCAGTCTTCCAAGGTAAGCAAACCCAACTGTTTGGTCACCAAGGACCCACATCCCTGGTTTTGATAACTTGTCTTACTGGACTTCCACCGAAACTCCACTGTGCTTTGCAGGGTTACAGGAGAAATCTGACCTGTCTGTTCACTTGGGGGATGGAGGAAGTTAGGTTCATAGTACAAGTTGATGCCTAGAATTCCCATCGTGTACCTGCCCCCCAGAGCTGTGGGCAGATCCGGGGCCCTCACAGCATTTCCCGAGCTTCAGAGTGGATGGTAGCCCAGCCTCACGCCCGCAGGGTCTGACTCCCACCACGCCCCTTTGGATCTTGGGTCTCTGGCTCCAAGGCGGACAGACATCCGGCCTCTCAGCGCTACACGCCACTGCACTCTGAGCAAAGTTAAACTCTATGAGCAATCTGTCCCCGCAGGGGAGGCTTTGTACGAATACTGATTAGCTGAAAGGGCATTCCTGCCATGTGGCTGGCAGTGAAAGGTGAAGAGCAATACTTCTCATCCTGCAGCTTTAAAGGTTGGGAAGAAAGGTGGTGCGGGGTGGAGGGGAGCTGGAGGGACCAATTACCTTATCAAGATGGTTGTAGAAATCAGTGTTTGCTGCACAGAGATACCTCCCAAGCAGTGTGGCGTGCGTGGTGAAGACTGTGGCGATTGGAAGCTTCTGAGCTCGAGAAAGGATCAGTCCGGTTCCGGCCTGCCATTCATGGAACTGGACAATGACGTGTTTCCCATCTGCGTGATCTGTCACCTACGCCAGGGAAGAAGGTTTACAAAAGTTGCTGATGAAGATTGACCTCGCTCATGGCCCGCCCATAGGCAAGTTATCGTGCCTGTAAATTTTAGCACAATTTTAAAGGCTCTAAATATAAAGCATTCAGATTTAACAAGTTTAGGGGCTTTGTTGGATTAGCAGCATGTTCATAAAGCCCATATATTTTGATGGCATTATCCTCCTTTTCAGTAATGGATCAGTTTATTTGTTTTTAATCTGCAGAGGGGCCTCATAGAATAAATGCACAGTGGGCACCCAATAAATAGTCATTGCATGGATGAATGAATAATAGCAATTATATTTTTGAAGACTCACTGAGCAGCTGAATCAATTGGGACCACCCACTTACAATCTTCTTTTAAAACAAAAAATAAATGACTTCATGTTTTTAAGACAGTCTTATTTGGATTTTCCGTTCCTTGAAGTCAAAAACATTTTAATTGATATATTATTATTTTAAGACTATGGCATTGGGGAGAAAGATTAATAATTTGCTTAGAATCAAGTAGAAATTTAGTAACACATTGAGGACCTACCCAGGTCTAATTCTGGGTCTGATTCTAACACTAGGCAGAGAACCAGTTTCTTAACGTTAGAGTTACTTTGTTTCACTAAAAATATAGCTACTGTTATGATCCAGCAATCCCACTCCTGGGCATATATCTGGAAAAGACAAAAACTCTAATTCAAAAAGATAAATGCACCCTAATGTTCACAGCAGCACTATTTGCAATGGCCAAGACAGAAGCAACCTAAATGTCCATCAACAAATGAATGGGAAAAGAAGATGAGGTATATATATCTATACACATACATACAATGGAATATTACTCAGCCATAAAAAAGAATGAAAAATGCCATTTGCAGTAACGTGAATGGACCCAGATATTATCATACTGAGTGAAGTAAATCAGACAAAGACAAACATCATATGATATCACTTATATGTGGAATCTAAGTACAATACAAATGAACTTATTTACAAAACAGAGACTCGCTTACATAGAAACCAGATTTATAGTTACCAAAGGGGAAAAGGGTGGGGAGGGGTAAATTAGGAGTTTGGGATTAGGGGGGAAAAACTACTATATATAAAATAGATAAACAACAAGGATTTACTGTACAGCACAGGGAACTATGTTCAATATCTCGTAATAACCTATAATGGAAAATAACCTAAATATATATATATATAAATATATATATAACTGAATCACTTTGCAGTACGCCTGAAACTAACACAATATTGTAAATCAATTATACTTCAATAAAAAAGTTACTTTGTTTCACCCCTACAAAAAATTGTTATTTACATCCCACTCCCCTTATGGCTGTTTCCCGAACATGGGTGTGGCACCAATAATGAAAACACCTGTGTTCAAGAAGACTGCTCAGAAAATTGGGAAGTCTGGAGAATTAACTTACTTCTCGTACTTAGTGTACATCAGCGTCATCTGAAAGGCTTGGTCAGCACTAATGTCTGAGTCCCACCCCCAGATAATCTAATCAAGTAGTTCTGGGCTGGGGGTAAGAATGTGCATTTCATACAAGTATGCAGGTGAAATCGTCTTTGAGAACAACTGACTTGGGCTAAGATCTTTGTACTTTAAAGTACCTGCTGTTCAAAAAGTTCCTCACAGCTGTTACCCATTGGGCAGATCGAGGGGTGCAAAGAGGTGACAGCAGAAACGGGGCTTGCCCGGCAGCCTTGGATTCCTTTCAGTGTCTTTCCCCTTTGAAGCAAAGAAAATCTGTTTCTGGAACTGCCTTGTTTTAGAGAAAACTGGGGCTCTCACTTTTGTGTTTCTCTCCCCTTTAATTTATTTTAAAAAAGGATGACTGCAGATACGTGCACGCATGCGTGCAGCCCTGGGGGCAGTGGCTCAGGAAGGCAGTGCGCAGAGGAAGAGTTGGTTTCAGCAGCTGATGATAAACAAGACTGCACGTCTGTCACTGGGCCAGATCCTGTCAGCACCTTCAGTGTTCTCCTATTCTGTCGCCAAGACAAAGCAAGAGGGCCGCCCCTCCACTGCCCCCTTCAAGGCAGCCCTTCAAGGCTGTTGGACCGACTTCATCAGAGAGAAGTCAAACTGGTCATGAGGACACACCCCCAACACATGGTTCTGTGATGTGTCCTTGGACCACACCCCCACATCGCTAGGGACGCTCTTCCTTCGTTATCTGATTTGTGAGTCATGCATAATCATCGTGGAAATGCAAGGAATGGGAAGAAATCCTACTGCTGTACTCTCAGGACGTAGTGCGGGCTTGGCTCATTTAACAAGGACTGATTTCCAGTGCGCTCGTTTTTTTTACATCTATGGGATATTTCACTGCGATGGACTCCTTAGCAACCGCTGAGATCACTTCAGCCTTTAGCAAATGACGAAAAGATCTAAAAGCCACTGTAGTTGCACAAGCGCTCATGCATGAACAAAACCAAATATTTCAAGCTATTTTCTCCTCCCATGGTTCTAGAATTCATGTACATAGTGCATGATGTATATTATTTTTTTCTTGCATATACACTGACTATTGTCAACGTAGCAGGCAATATAACTGGGTGTTCTATCCACATCGCTCTGTTTAAACCTGACATGAAGTAAATATTAATACGCATCATTATTACCCTGTTCCAAAGGCTGGTATTTAGTTAGAGGAAGGCTGAATATGTTCTCAGATTCCTTTGAAATGTTTTAGGACAATTCATGGCATCATCTCAAAATTCGCTTAATCTAAAGGTTGCGGGATCATCGCTGGGCACAGAGAACAAGTGTGCTTCTCCTCCGTTGTACGACTATCCAGTAAACTGTACCTCTTTTAAGAACCAGGCAGTTAATGATCCAAATATCAGCATATCGTTGGCTTCCTGGTCGTGATAAGGGATGCCGACGCTGCAGGCTTCCCAGAGGTCACCCTTCCACTTGTCCAGGTTCCAAGCCGAGTAGCCTATGTCAAAGAGCACCACATAAGGACTCCCTTCTATCAGCCATCTCCCAAAGTGCACCTGCACATAAAGAACACACAGTCATGGAGTAGGGCTCAGGAGTCTGAAATGGGTCTTATGGGTTAAAATCAACTTGTCAGTTGCATCTGCAGTCTCTAGGGGAGAATCTGTTTTCTAGCCTGAGGTCACCAGGATTCATTTAAAATCAGGTTCATCATCTTTCTCATAAACCAACTCCTTTTCCCTAAGTAGATGAGTTCATGTAAACTGTGTTTTCCCGCAACAGTTTGCTAAGACTTGCTGATTGGAGAGGCAGACAGTACCCTTTACCTGGCAGCCGTGTTTATTCATCGTGCTCACGGCTCTCCCAATGGCATCATTCACAGGTTTGCACTGTTCCACCTGAGTCTTCATATTATGCTCAAAATACGGACCAATCAGAAAATAATTGTCTCCCCATTCATCTGCAGTTGTTTTGGCCTTTGTCTGAATCACAGTATAGATGCCACCAACTGTTAAAAAGAAAAGGTCCCATAATCATTCAGGTTAGTAATTCATTTTAAGTGATGAAGGGATAGAAATGAGGCCATTTTTTTTGTCTATGTTATTATGTAAGCCAACATTGTCATTATTTTTTATTGAAGTACAGTTGTGTACAATATTGTGTTAACCCTCATTTTTAAGTTAGCATTTGAGATTGATCAAGCATAAGGGTTTAATTTAATTTTCTAAAAGAAAGTTTTTAAGGGATACTATCAAAGAGTTTCTATTCAGTTCAATTTCGTGCACATTTCAAAGCCCTCCTGGGTGCTTGTTGGAGAGCAGAGGGTTGGTAGCAGCAGAGAAGTACAAACATTTCAAGGAAATCCAAAGAGACAATTGAAATAAAGTGGCACTTGGCTTAAAGCTCTATCCGCATAGAAGTGTCAAAGTGGGGACAAACAGCTATTGTCATGATGCATGCTGTCAGTGGCCATAATCACCTTTCATCCCTTCTACAGTGGTCCAAGGGAATGACATATAACCAAGTAAGGGCCACTGCTCAAATTATGATCAGGTCTCCTAGAATAAAATGCCACTTATTTTCTAGGTACCAAGCAAGTACCTTTTCACAAGGGGAAGAAGCGGACAGATTTTGAAGTGATGCTTGGCCCAACCCTCATGTCAACCCCAATGACATAAATATGAGTCTTTGTATGGTATTCCATTTTACCTCTCTGGCATTGCTGCCATCACTATTAAAAAAACACAAAGCCCCAAATAGGTATACTTCTGAAAAATACGCATACTGTTATACTCAGCATGTCTACATCTAGAAAATTGTTCTGGAGGAAAAATAAGAAGATACATGTATAACGATATTTATTAAAGAATTATAATGGGGGAGGGTATATAGCTCAGTGGTAGAGTGTGTGCATGTGCTTAGCATGCATGCGGTCCTGGGTTCAGCTCCCAGTACCTCCATTAAAAATAAATAAATAAATAAAAATAAGCCTAATTATCCCCCCAAAAGACAATGTAAATAAATAAAAATTTAAAAAAAAGAATTATAATGATGAAAAATTGTAATCAACTTAAATTGAACTAGTTAACTCAGTTAACCTGCCTAAGGCTCAATTAGCTTTCCTGTTCAGGTCCTCCTACTGCAATTTCATGTGCTCAAGGTCCATTTCAGGCTCCCTCTGTCCTCCTAATTTGTATATGCCAACTACTTTCCCTCGATTTTCACTCTGTCTATTTACCATCTTTTGCCCCAAACTCCTCTCTCGGTGTGCTAATTATAGGTGAGGGTGATGGCATAGAAATGTGGTCATTCCCATTTTCAAATTTGGAGTATAAACCCAAGGTTCACCAATGCCTAGTTTTTCATGAATTATTGTTTTACCACAGTGTGGGTCATTGAATTTGGACTTCCTCTTTACTTTCAAACACGTACTTTGTATTTTATTGATCTCTGCTTTTCCTGAAACAACATGGGAGCTAGCTTTAGTGTGAGGGCAAAGTATCAGGGTTTTCATAAGAAAGAAAGGATGAGCTATCATAGCTCATAAGTCAATGAGGAAGCCGAAACCCAAGTTTGCCTCCAAGAACACTGCCAGTATTGTTAAAAGTAGGATTCCAACGCAGTATGGAATGTGGACACCTGCCCAAAAAAGGAGTTATATATTATAATATATAAATATAAACATATATATGGGGAGAATCTTCACTATTTTTAAATGGTTAAAAGTCAGAGAATTTAGACGTCTAGGATTTCAATATGCATCACTACTAATCTGACCCCTCGTCCCAGCACAGAGCTGCTGAAGCAGGGAGAGTCATTCCATGTTAGACATCATTCTCTGAGGCAGAAGGTCTGTTAGAGAGTAAATGCCACTGGTTACAATGGTCACCAAACGTTCATGTGCCCAGCCACCTGCTGGGTCTGTGCTTCAAATCAAAGCAGCCGCAGGCCGGGGCAGTGGGAGATGAAACACAGGCACGCCCCGCCCTGATTACATCCACAGTGGCAGCTCCGAATGCTTTAGACCAGAAGGGCTTAGTCATGGCAATCTTGATGAAGAGGAAGTGGGGAGACCAGTGCTCGTCTTCAAGCTATGTTTGCACCAAGCATCTTTCTTTCAGAGATTGTGTTTCGTGTGGCGGGGCGTGGGATGCCTTTGACACGGCCACTGCACATCCACACCAGGCAAAGATACCCCAAGCTCTAATTACAACGTCGCCCATGGTTGCAGGAACCCTGATCCGTTTCCTCCCCTCCCCCCTCCACCCCTTTCTGCTTTTGCATTTAAGGAGAGAATCATGGCGTCACTCAAAGTGAAAGCCAGCATAAAAGTGGACACTCCGACTTCCCTACTTTATGAACCAATTTTATGAAGAAATAATAATAATAATAATAAGCTAACACCTACGGAGTGTTTATTAAATGCTAGGCACTGTTCTAAGAGATTTACAATCGGTATTTCTTCTAGTTTTCACAACACCGTTAAGGTAGGTGCTATTATTACCTTTATTTTTAGGTGGGGGAAGCTGAGACATAGGGAGGCTCTGAGAAGGATCCAGCATTACACAGGTCATGATGGAGTTGGGGTTCCAATCCATACAGTTTGACTCCAGAGCCCACAAGCTTTCGATAGCAAGATTGTAAGTATAGTTGTCCCCCAGTATCCACAGTAGATTGGTTTCTGGACACTACACCCCAGTGACCACTGTGGATACCGAAATCCAAGGATGCTCAAGTCCCTTATATAAAATGAGTAGTGTTTGCATACAACCTGCTCACAGCCGCCTAGACACTTTAAATCATCTCTAGGTTACTTATAATATCTAACACATAAATCTAATTACCTCCCCCTACAAACAAAAACCAAACCAAAAAAAAAAAAAAAAAAAACCTCATCTAATGCATTGTAAATGCTGTGTACATAGTTGCTGGTGCATGGCGAATTCAAGTTTTGCTTTTTGGAACTTTCTGGAATTTTTTTCTTTGACTATTTTTGATCCAAAGTTGGTTGAATCCACAGATGCAGAACCGTGGGTATGGAGGGCCGGCTGTAACTCTACAGAGCAAAATACCGATGAATGTTTGAAAGTGGTGGTGGGCGCGAGGCAGAGGGGGAAAATGAGCAGTATCACGAAGAGACAAGAGCTTAGGTCTTAGGGAGGGTGGAATCCTTTCTATTCTGCTCTAGAGAAAGGCCATTTGGAAAACAATACTTAGGGAGAAATAGCTTTTAAAAAAAAATCTTGCATTTCTGGGTTAATAAAAAGGAACCTAGAGATTTAGGGAGCTTTAGAGCAGTGGTTCTCACATCAGTCATAGAGGCCTTTGGAAATCTGATGAAATCATTCAGTCTTTTTCTCTGAAACAATACATACAGATATGAATGCACAATTTTCAGATACAAATTTAGAAGGTTTACAAACTCCTCAAAGTTCAATATTTTTACGTTTTTTTGGGGGGTGTATTTAGGTTTATTTATTTATTATTTTTTAATGGAGGTGATGGGGATTGAACGCAGGACCTCATGCATGCTAGGC
Organism: Camelus ferus; assembly: GCF_009834535.1. Lineage (NCBI taxonomy): Eukaryota > Metazoa > Chordata > Mammalia > Artiodactyla > Camelidae > Camelus > Camelus ferus. The sequence continues at coordinate 8,142,490 of NC_045729.1, read as the reverse complement.
ATACACTCTGCCACTGAGTTATACCCTCACCCCGCTTGAAGTTCACTTTTAATCAAGGTCCCCAGCTTTTGAACTTCTGCCCTAGAATCCAGTGGCAGACTTACAGTCATAATTGGTCCCTACCACATCACTTTGACTGTAGTGTTCTATTTTTCCATGTGTCTTTTGTACCATGTGACCCAGAACTGTGGTGTCAAGTTTGAGGAGGGAGCTGGTGACAGTATTATGTCCGGCGATACGGTGGTGTAGACAAAGAATGTCACCCCCATGTCAGTAAACAAAGGACGTTGCAGCCACTGCAACCCCCCAATTGTGCACCCCAAGGGGATTCAGGATGGACAAAAACAGGATATTGGCCGTAGATAGTTAAGGGGCACATCAAAGGAATGATTTCAATGAGCCCAGATACTTTTTTCCAGTGGGGAGAGGGGGCAGCGGGGAGACAATACAGGACTAGAGAGAAAAAGGGTTATTATGGGATGATTTGAAATCATATGTGTGAAACTTGACAAGTGTAAAACACTATAGAAGTTAAAGAATATTTCATTCAATTAAAAAATTTTTAGGAACCACTTCTGAATACCTAGCGCTTTCCACTATCTAGAATGTCAATGGCTTCCCATCATTCATGGATGGAAAAATGTAACTCCTTAAGGCTAGTAACTCATCATAAACTTCACAGTCCAGCCCTTGCTGGTCTCTCCCATCTTCTCTCTTGCGCCCCTCCTTTTCTGTCTCTGAGCATCCCTCAGATCTTTGAGCAGAATATACTTTCTCACCTCTGCATCTTGGCATGTACAGTTCCCTCCCAAAGAAGGATGCCGTCTCCTCCGTCGTCTCTATCCAACAGCTATTCATCCTTCAGGCATCACCTCAAATGTCTCTTTGCTAAAGGTTTTTTCCAAGCCTCCAACTAGATAGAAACCTCCCCCTGCCCCCACCAGTGGACAGGCAGACCTCAGAGACATTAGAGGTTCAGTTCCAGACCACCCCCATAAAGCAAATACTGCAATAAAGCAAATCTCGCAAATTCTTTGGTTTCCCGGTGCATATAAAAGTTATGTTTACACTATTCTGCAGTCTACCAAGCATGCAATAGCATTTTGTATATAAAAAAAAAAGTACAGACCATAATTTAAAAATCCATTATTGCTAAAAAAAAAATGCTACCCAACATCCAAACCTTCAGCAAATTGTAGTCTTTTTGCAATAGTAACATCAAAGATTGCTGGTCACAGATCACCAAAACAATACAATAATAAGGAAAAAGTTTGAAATGTTGTGA